>NC_043701.1:167642647-167705294 GCF_006229205.1 Suricata suricatta
CCGCCGCCGCCGCCGCCGCCAGCCGGCCTACCGCAGATCATCCAGAAGTAAGAGGAGGGGAAGGGAGAGCGGGGACCCGGGGTGCGCGGTGGCCACATCCCTCCCGTCGCTGCTGAACTCCGCGCGGCCGCCTTGCGTTTGAAGTTTTCCTGTCCTCTCTTTACGCAGAGTCGGTGTCACTCCGGCTGTTCCCGAGGTTGGGGATAGGGAAACCAAGTTATTTGCGGGAAATAGGTTTATTTTTTCTTATCCCTTTTATCTTCAGGGGCGTTACGGGATATTTTGAACGAAAATAGCTCACACTGGGGGAAAATGGCCCAGAGACTCTAGTTCATCCCTGTGGTCCCAAGTGGCCGCCGGAATGTGCGGGGAGCGGTGCGTGAGTGTGTGTGCGCCCGTGAGGGTAAGGAAAATGCCGCGACCAAGCAGCCGCCCTTCATGGTGGCCCTGGCGTAGTCCGCCGGTGGCACTGGGTGGAAAGGATGGTGAGGGTTTGTAAACAACACGTTTTGCTTTGCCCTGAAAAAAAAAAAAGTGTTTACGCTTTTCAAGAAGGCCCATGCGAACACCACCGTTTTTGCATGAATCTTGCGGTTCGGGTGCTGTGCGAATCCTACGAGCCGGCCTTCCCAACGGGTGAGTAGGCTGGGTGGCCCCCCGGGCCCAGAGCAGGTCTTTTTAGCCCTGTTTTTGCGGGGGCGTAACAGTAAAACGCGGAGACTGTATTAGTGCTTTCGAGATTTTGCTTGACAGTTTAAGGCCTAGAGTGTTGGTTTGTTTAGAGGATCTTTATTCTCCTGGAGGCTTCCCTCAGCTTGTCCTGAAATCAAAACTAGTTTACGTGTAGAGGAGTCTGAGTGATGGGCGGGTGGGTGAAACTGACGATGCGGGAGGAAGGCTCCCAAGTACAGCGAAGGAGCTGGGGCTGCTGTGTTGATGCTACGGGAAATGCAGCAAGAGAAATAACCAGGGATGGAGCGTTAAGGGGAAGTAAATGGCATTTTAACTACTCTTTGGAAGACTGACTTTAGAAAGAATAGTGAAAATTCAAGTTTGACAGCAGAAAACGCTGTCATCTCTCAGAACAAAATGGTTCCCCTTTTCTGGCTGGAGGAATCCTAAAGTTCCATTCATGACAACTTTTTGCTTTAATTCGATTTCATCTGACTTTCAACTACTAACAAGATGCTAACTATTTGAACGTGACAATGATTTATGCTATTTTTGTTCCTATTCTGCAAATTATTTCAACTAAGATTTAACTAAATGTGATTGACAGTTTAAAAACATCATTATATAACATTTGTCATTAGTTCTTATAAATATAAATCAACAGAGAAGAAGATATTTAAAACAAAAGTTTCTTTACTAAAAAAAATAACCGATTAGTTATTAATTGGAAAACATCTAATGTGCTTCTTACCAGAAATGTCTTGTGACTGGAGATTAGGCTACACATTAGATTTATTGAGTTTGCTATGGCATTGTGATCACCGTGTGTTTTCCTAGTTAAATAGGAAAAAAAAACCCTAGGAATTTTATGTTCACAGAAACATCTTTGTCGATTGGTGTCTGGAAAATTCTATCTCTGAAATATGTTACTGTAGGAGATAAGAACTTTTCAAAGGTGACCCCCTTCTGCTAACAGTGCAGGATGGGAACTTCAAGAAGAGCCTAATGGCCCTGTCTTGTTTTGCATTGGTGACAGGTCAGTGTTCAGGGGGCCAGGTTCAAGGCAAGTGATTGTGCCCATGGGAATGGATGTTTGTGCGCTTATGTTTCAAAAACTTTCTTAATAAGGGTGATTTGACGTTTGCTCCCCTCAGAATCCACTGAAATTGTGCTGGAATCAGGCATAACATGGCAAACGCTTTGCAGGTCCATCTTTAATGCGCTGAAACTTGAGCAGGTTATTTTGAAACTACGTTTGCATAATTTAATCTGAGCAACCATTTTTATGTAGTTATGAGGGCCGTTTGCATCAGCCATCTTTGAGAAAACACAGTGGGGAGATTGCGCTCTGCCGCAAAAGGGATTGGCCACATCTTGACTGAAAATTTTGTGAACTAGAGCTTCGGATGAACTTCTTCTCTAGTGGATGGCCTATTAAATACATTTTATGCGGCAGCCTTTGTTTATTCGAGGTATTCTAGTGGGTTCATTATGTAATTCGAAAGAGGAGAAGTTTTGAGCTCTTTCATAATGATGAAGATATCAGTGTTATTCGTGTGCATACCGTGTAAGGATTACAAGAACTTTTTTCACTTTTAAATGTCTGTGTTTAGTGATTCTCATTTATATAGGCTTGCATTTTGGATAAAGTCAAAGACTTTGATAAACTAATAGTCATGACATAATAAAAAACCTGTTCCTATTCATGGATGTCATATTTGGTCTCATGAGAACCGCTGGCTTCTATAAGTAGCTAATCGCATGAGGTTTGATGTTGAAATATGAGACTGATTTTGATACTTGCTTTATGGAAGCAGGACTGGTTTTGATATTTGCTTTATGGGAGCGGGACTTGGTGCTCAGGAAGATTGCAACGAAGGTTAATTTCTGTAGAGTGCTTTTGTTCTAGTCAGGTGTATTTAGTTTTCTTGTTACTGCATTCTTAGCTTCAGTCAAGAATCGCCCATGACCTTTCTGCTCATATTAACCCCTGACTCTTGGCCCATATTGGCATCACATGTAAACATCATCAGCCATGTTAAAATTTTTTTTATGTTTTTTTAATTTATTTTTGAGAGACAGAGAGAGATAGCGCGAGCAGAGGAGGGTCCAAGAGAAAAGGAGATACAGAATCCGAAGCAGGCTCCAGGCTCTGAGCTAGCTGTCAGCACAGGGCCCAACGTAGGGTTTGAACCTATGAACTGTGAGATCATGATCTGAGCCGAAGCCAGATGCTTAACTGACTGAGCCACCCAGGCGCATCTCATCAGCCATGTTTAGACATACAACTAGTTTCTCATAAGATCTTTGTTTTAAACTTGCATTCTCTAAGTTGGCCAATGTGGAGATAATATTGTGTAAAATGTAAGCCATTTGGGCAATAAAAAATACAAATAACAACTTAGGAGAAGATTTGGGATGAGTTTAGGAAGTCAGAATGATTTGATGACTTAAAATATGTACGTTCTCCATATTAGGAGAAGACAACATTGACTACTGTGTGTTGGTGAAGGCTTTACAAGGATATATCTCCTTAAACATTCACAACATTTTATTTCCAAAAATATTTTATGTGTTAATTTTGTGCTTTCAATTCAAACCTAATTCTTGATTTACAAGAAGTTATTTATTAACCTGGATGAACAACAGAAGTTCAAGTTTAGGTTGTAAATTTGAAAACTTTCTTCCCAATGGAAACAGAGTCAGTGAATTCTGTGTGAAATATTGAAGTCCGTTGTCAGATGCAACTATAGTGTCACTAATCATGGCGAAGATTAACCAAAGAAGCACACGCACCTTCTGTGAGGTGAACACGGATGCAGTTTTCCTAAATTATTTGACTTGTAGCAAAATATTACTTACTTTTTAATGCATGACATCAGTTTGTACATTTGAGTATAGATGAGTTATTTTCTTTTCTTTCCAGATTATTTTGATAAGCAATAACTAAAGATCAACTGTAAAAATAGAAAAGGTTTTCGTTTAGCATTGATAGCTAGTGTTCCCTGCATACTTAAATCCAGCTTTGATTTCTAAAGTTTATATAGTCTTCTGCATGGCATTAGGATCCTGGCTAACTGTTCTCAGAGGAAAGGTGCCCCTTATTCAGTACAAGACATATTATAAGTCCTTATTCTGTTTGTGGATAATTTTATAGACATTCTGCATTTGGAAGGATCTCCAGGTAACTCTTAGGAAGCAGCGTCCAGGCAAGTTGTGTGTGATGTCCAGTCACTTTGATGCGCATGTTGACAATTACATCCAGGATCGGAGAGGGAATAAGACTTTGCCCAAAATGGACATTACCTCACACTCACGCTCAGTCCTTTTCTGGAAAGAGGATGGAATTTCTAACATCTGCACCAGTTTCTAACATCAGTTTGAGTCCATTTTTAGGGAAAACAAGGATACACTTGTAGAAAGAATTTTGAAAATTTTGAACACAATCTTATGCTGCACGAAGGACAAGCATTCAGCAGAAAATATCCAAGAGGATTAAGTGTTTACCCAAAACAGGGAAGGAGAGAAGGGTGGGTTCTTAGCATTCTGAAAAGTTTCTTTGCATCTCTAGAAAGGTATTTCTTTTCCTTAAAAAAAATTTTTAGGGTTTGTTTTGATCTGTAGTTTTAGATAGGAAGTATAGTCCTCCAGTTATGAGTTTTTTTTTCCAAATTGACAAAGAGATCAGTATTATGAAATGTAGTACATTATTCCCATTAGTCATGGTAAGTGACTCTACATATGGTGCACACAGAGCTGTTGTAATGCCGGTGCTGTATGGGGGGAAAAAGAAAAAAAATCCCACATTTTATTCTTCTATCCACTTATTCTCTTGCTACCTTCTTGCAGTTGATCAAATTAATAGTTTAAAAAAGCCTGAATCTGTTGGTTGGGATGTGTTAAGATCTGGTCTGTTAAGATCTCTTTGCCTGTCCTTATAGTCACGGAAGGGGGGGACCCCCACCAGGACTGACTCACAGTGAAATGATCCCGTTTTCCAGTTTCTCTGTCTTTCTCTGATTTATTTTTCTTGTAGCTGCAGGTTCTTTGACTCCAGTTAAACAATATTCCTTCCCTGCCCCTAACAGCTAATCCTTAAGTAAACAGACCAATACAGCTCAGCTCACAGCACTGATAAACAAGACTGCAAAAAATGTTAGGAATTGGGGTCTAATCAAGGGATAGAATTAAAAGGGACTGAAGTAAACATCGAAAGTGAGAATGGAAGAAGCTTGAGGTAGTGGAGTCAAAAACTCCAGAGAGAAATTGGGACGTAGGGCACCCCTCTCCCTTCCTCCCCGCTGGTCCCCCTGCCAGACAAAAGCTTGAAAGGGTCTCCTGTGTCAGAAAATCCCACTTAATCTGATTTTTATTTCCTGCCACAGTAATTATCTTGTTTAGGATGGTGAAGCTGATACGATCTTGTATATTTTAACAGGGGGAGTTGCTGTGGGTCCACAGCTGGTGTGAGCCACTGGTAGCTGTGTTGAGAATCACGCATTGAAACATTTTGCAGAAAGTAAAGTGATCCGTATTCCAGAATCAGGGCAAAGATGGTAATTAGTGGTTGGTAGAAAGGAGCACATGGCAGTTCCCTGTCTGGTTAATGAACTTGGCTGAATCTTGCTGATACGTATGATATACAGGAAGCCTAAGATTGCTTGTTCCCACCAGGGAGAAGGCTGGGAAATCCTGACTCTAATTAAAAAGGCACATTTTTGCATTCGGACTGTGAATTTGGTTTCCAGCACCACCAATGGGGGTGTTGGTGGTAGGCTGGTAATTTGCCTGGCTCAGTGGGTGTTCACTTTAAATTCCACCCAACTAAGGTTTCAGTGTTCAGCATCTATAGACAGCAAGTTTAGGTACAGGTCATCACTGCCAGCTGTTTGAGGGGGAGGTAGAAGGGAAGTCAGCCCCCGCCCCAATATTTTGTTTATGCATTTTGCATATGACACACATATCCACCTAACAGGATAAAGTCTTTACAGTAGCAGAAGTTATAGTGAAATTAAGTGATCTTCCTCTTACCCACAGTTCCCGCTGGATTTTATAAATAAGTCCCCTGATGGTTTACAAGGCAACTTTTCCAACTCGCTGACAGCACATCCTTCAGGGAGATGGTACATATTGATGTGAATGTACTTTATGAGCCAAAGGAACCGAATAACAACTTACATGGGATGTGTTATTAATTTGCAGCGTCGTTTGGTGAATAAATCTTCCCATGTGCTCAGAAACAAAAGGCTGGGTATCATACATGTGTTCATGAAGATAGTTTTCACGCCACGTTTCCCTTCTTTATTGTGGGTATTTGCTTTAAGGATGCACCAAGGCCTTTTGCTGCTGCCCTTTCTATGTACCTGCTTTCTCTTGATCGCAGTAATGACCCATCAGTTCTCAGCGGCCACTTCCCCTCTAGCCCAGACCTGGAAACCTTCACTCATGGCTGTCTGGATATCTTCAGTACTTCTCAAATTTTGAAACTTGCCTATAGACTGTCTTCCAAATATGTTTTTGGCTCTTACTAGACCCACCTTTAAACCTGACCTGTTGCATCATGATGCTAAAGGAGTAGACAAGGTCATCTATATAGTATTTTAAATATGTTTTAATTTCATTAAGTTACTTCTTTTAGTTTACTTTGAATCCATTAATGACTAAAAGGATCTAGGCTCTGCCTGGTATTGGAGAGTGTAAAATGCACATCTTTGATCTAAATTAACTCTTGGGTTTCTGACAAAGAGGGTCCAAGAGGAAAAAAAAACCCTGGACTGGGAACGAGTGACCTGGACAAGCCAATTAACCTTCTTAATCTAGCCTCTCCAGGGGCTGGGAACGATCAATGGCAGTTCCTTTCAAGAAAAAAAAATCCTTTCAAGAAAATATTATGTGAATCTCCAGGAATATCATTGAGTGATCATCAGTATAGAATGCTTCCTCTCTCCTATACATCTGATACAGAATATATCCCATATCAGTTACATTTTAGCCATGGGCATAGGTACATGTTTGTGAGATTGCTCCCACATGGAAAGAACAATAATTACAAAAAGAAATCAGATGTTTCCTCCAACATTGACAAAGCATATTTAGATCAGTCTTACAATTTTAAGTCAGAAAAGTAGAAATGTCAGTGCCAAGGCACACATTTTATACTGTTTTCTGATCACCGGAAATTTTTAAAAATAGAAATTATTTTGGAATGTTAATTATTTGGGAGCGTTGAAGTGAATACTTGAATTTGCAAAAAGAGTGCTGTTTTCAGTGCAGGAGGCAATACTTTGGTCTAAATTGGATCGTATTCAACGCAGGTAGGTGGGAGTGTGTTGGGTGATGGTATTGTTTTCAGACGCACAAAATGTAAACAGGACCTGCGCTCTAGTCTTTGGAGCGGGGCTGGGCTGGACTTGGAGTCCGGACTGTGCGGTGCAGGCCGATGGCTGCCTGAGCCCCAGAGAGTCGCCTGGATCTCGCCGCCTGAAAAACACTTCGTGACGAGATCGTGAATGTACAGAAGCAGAGCCTCAGGTTTTTGAGTGCCTCCTTGAAAAGACCAAATGTTTCCAGAGGCTCCCAAGGACTGGGTCTCCTTGGGGCCCTGCGTCCTCAGGACTAGCAGCGTCCTTGGTAGACTGCAGTTGTAGAGAGCCTTTGTTTGACACTTGAAAAGACAGTTTTTACCTTGCTCATAAGAGCGGAATGAGTTGTGTGATTAAATCTTGATTTATAGACCTTACATTATATGCATAATGAGGATGAACACAGGATAGTTACTACAGCATTGTTTAGAAGAACAAAATATTAGAAACCAGCTAAATGTTTTCTAGGTGAGAAAATCAACCATTGCTTGTATACACCATGGACCCTTCAGCAATGACAATAATAATGGTATCTTACATTTATTAATATCGAATATAAAATCATATGGAATGTAATAGGGAATATAGTATTGTTAACCAAAAATTACAAACAGCATGTTACAAGGGATGTCACGTTTTATAAAATATATGTGAATGTGGTGCAGGTGTCTCAAAGTCTGGAGAAACATTACACAAATATAAAGATGCTAATAGTAATTCTAACGCTAGGTGACAGTATTAGTGGGGTTTTTTAAAAATCCTTTCTACCATTTTTTTCTGTATGTATCAGTTTTATTATCTAGAAAAAGAAAACTTTCTATGTTTTAAAAACAAAACTAGGACTAAACGTTTCATGTTGGACTAAACATTTCATACTGGTATTGTACTGTCTTTAAGACTGGACTGCTCGTTTGTGTCTTGAGCTTCAGACGCGGAAGGCCTCTGAGAGCTGCATTAGCCCAGCCCTCCTGTTTCTCTAGGTAAGGCAGGTGAGCATCAGAGAAGGCAAGTGAATTATTCAAGGTCACGCTGCAAGGGCAATGGTCAGGTTGACGTAGGAATCCACATCTCTCTGTGGATTGCATTTTCTGTTAGGCTGGTGTTTTGTGTGCTGGGAGGTGGAGAAGAGAGAAATGGTGAAATTCATAAACTAGCCATTGATCTCCTGGCACTAGTCTGCTCAGATCCCTGAAAGGGACTTGAAAAGCATCCTTAGGTATGTTACCTTCTCTTGGCTCCCCATGTACCGCCCCTCCCACAGGTTTTTCTGCAAATGGAAGTAGACTAGCCTCTCTGGAGTATCTCATGCTCTATTCCATCCTGCCAGACAAGCCAGGCCTCACGTTGTTTTTTTTTTTTTTTTGTCCTTGAGGTATTTGAAATTAAGTTGCATAACTGAGTTCGGTGACCATAATGAAGGAAATTAGTCTTAAATAATTTTCTCTAATGAACACTAGGTTTTTAACTGTTTCCATTTTCAGAAAAATGTCTCCTCTAGCTCTTTTTAAAATCCCTTGGCTCAGATTCACAAGTGCATTTGTTTATGATGTCTGTTTTATTTATTTTATTTTATTATTTTTTAATGTTTATTTTTGAGAGAGAGAGAGACAGAGACAGAGCCCAAGTTGGGGAGGTGCAGAGAGAGAGGGAGACACAGAATTTGAGGCAGGGTCCAGGCTCTGAGCTGTCAGCACAGAGCCTGACGCGGGGCTTGAACTCATGGACTGTGAGATCATGACCTGAGCTGAAGTCGAAGTCGGATGCTTTAACTTACTAAGCCACCAGGCGTCCCCGTGATGTCTCTTTTAATTTAGCAACTGGACCCACCTTTTTCTGTTCCTCAGCACCGAAGATACCAGGCTAAGATGTCTTATAAAAAGAGCCATGATCTGGGCATGTGTATCATTTCTTCATGGCCAAATTCAGGGTAAGCATTTGGGCGAGGATCTGCAGCGGATGCTGTGCGTTCCACTGAGTTTCATCTGATTATTAACGTTGTCACCGCCAGATCTCTCCATTGTAACGGCAGGTTTTCTCTTTGTGGTTAGTTGTCTGTGAGACCCTCTGAATAGCCTGTTTCCTAACAAACTTTCACCTCGCGGTTTTATCTTTTTTTTTTTAATACTTTTTATTTATTTTTTAAAGTAAGCTCTGGGTGCAACGTAGGACTTGAACCTATGACCCCAAGATCCTGACTAAGCCAGCTAGGCACCCCTGCGGTTTTTATCTGTTAATTTCACCATATTTTTTCAAAGCCCCTTCAATGAAATGTGGAACTGAAATGATAAGTAAATATCAGTTTAGAATTGATTAGTTTGGATATATGGTTCAGATTGGTAGGCCTTGCAAATCTGTGTGCCTTGCACAGGCCCCGAGGTATGATCTGGCAGCAGAATTTTTTCTCATCCTGACTTAACTGATGGGCCATTCACTTCCCACTTAATCTCCAAGGTAGGCATTTTTGTCACGGGCTGCAGTACTTTTTAATGTTCCTACAGAGAGAATATAAATCCCTCTTCATGCTAATGGCATGAATGGATGATAATGTAATTTTTGCTAGCTCACCCAGCATTTTAGGCATCCTCTTGAAGCTAAGTCGGACCTTTACAGAAACCTTTTATCTTTCTTTTCAAATCACTATATGAAGCTGACTTTAAAAATGACTGATGACTTGCCCAGGAGCCTAAACTGGGTGAGTCCTGGAGCTGGTCTGTGACTACCGTGTTTCCGCATGCTTTTTAGATTTAAATTACATAGCTATTTTTGCCTCTGCCCGATTCGTACTCTTATTTTCATGCACAAAATATGTATGGATGGGGAAAGTGGTGTGGAGTCGTGAAAAGAATCAAGAGCAAGCTTGCTCTGTGTTCTAGATCCAGCTTTGCCATCACTCACCCTGAGCCTCAATGTTCCCATCTATAAAAGGGAACGATAATAAAATGAGTAACAACTAACATTCATTGGATGCTTCACCAACTGTTCTAAGCACCTTATGTGTGGTACATCCATTTAATCACTAAATCCAACAATAATCCTGTGAGGTAAGTAGTGTCATTCTCCTCATTACACAAATGAGGAAATCAGGGGTGTTTGGGTGGTTCAGTCCATTGAGCGCCTGACTTCGACTCAGGTCATGATCTTGTGGTCTGTGAGTTTGAGCCTCACATCGGGGCTTTGCACTGACAGCTCAGAGCCTGGAGCCTGCTTCTGATTCTGTGTCTGCCTCTCTGTCTGTCCTCCCCCACTCATGCTCTGTCTCTCTCTCTTAAAAATAAATAAACATTAACAAAAAATGAAGAAATCATGTCACAAACTTACAAGGACAAATAGCTTAAAAAAATAATATTATGAAAGAACTAGTTATGTGAGGCTGGGATGAGACAATGTTTTGTAAATTAATGTGATCATATCATCTCTATGAAAGTATCTGTGTCCTCAAAATAATTTATAGAAAACTCACCACTTACAAAGAAAATATTACAGAAAAAATTGCTGAAGTACATCTGAAGGTAGGTTGCATTGAATTTGAGAATAACTGAACATTCCGATTAAAAACATTTTCTTCCTGTTTCTTTTTTCCTTTCTTTCTTCTTGTAGCTTTGAGTGTGCTTTTTGGTTTAAAGTGAAATCCATATCCCAATTTAAATTCCACGAGCCAATCTAACTCTGGGATTTGATTTGAGTCTTAACTCTGCTTGTTACGCATGTTAGGCAAGACCTGAATTTGATGCTCACGGAGAATATGTAAACACTTATAATCCTCTCAGCATGTGCTAAAATCATAACAGATACGATAGTTTGATTTGCAAAGAGACCGGTCTGCCAAGTTCTACCACACCATTTTTAAACCAATTCAGAAAACCAGGATTCAGCAATGATTAAAGTATCCTAGACTCCTATTAATAGCAAGAAGAATTCCTGACCTGAAACGTGGCAACATCAAGCTGCTTAGTCTGCCCCAGACGCACTTAGTGAAGGGTCTTAGCCAACTTTGTTACAGGTGTCCTTTCTCTTTAAGACACTGTTGTATATAAAAACCAGACTTTATTTATTATTTAAAATTTTACATTTTTTTTTTTTGAGAAGCAGAGAGAGGGAGAGACAGAGCACAAGCAGGGGAGGGGCAGAGAAGGAGACACAGAATCAGAAGTAGGTTCCAGGCTCTGAGCTGTCAGCACAGAGCCCGATGTGGGGCTCGAACCTATGAACCGTGAGATCATGACCTGAGTCGAAGTCGGACACTCAACTGACGGAGCCACCCAGAAGCCTCTAAAAACCAGACTTTAACAGTCAGTAAATCAGTAAAGGATTGTTTGCTTTTGACCCGTGACAGTAAAGATCCTTTGAACATTGAGTTCCTCAGTGTATTTCAAATAAAAATTTAGTAAGTCTATTTAGTAAGAGATGATTTTTTAAAATCTTTTGGGTTGTTTTTCAGTTTTATGGAGGTATAACTGAAGTACACTAAGCTGTACATGTTTAAAACATCCATCATATAATCAAGGCAATAAACATTTTTATTACCCCTGAAAGTTTCTTTATGCCTTTTATAATTTATCTTTTGCTCTTCCTCTTAACCCTCTTTCCTCTCAGGCAGCTGCCCATCTGCTTTCCGTCACAGTACCTGAGTTTTTGCATTTTCTAGAATTTTATACAAGCGGAATCATAGTTTTTTTGGTGGTGGTTGTTGGCTTGGTTTCTTCCACTCAACAAGGATTTTGGGGGAAAAAACTTTTTAAAATTGTGACAAAATACACATAGCATTTACTGTTTAGCTATTTTATATATTTTAAATTTATTTTTATTATTTTAAAGTTTATTTATTCATTTTGATAGAGAGCAGGCAGCGTAGGGGCAGAGAGAGAGAATCCCAAGCAGGCTCCACACTGTCAGTGCAGAGCCTGCTGTGCGGCTCAGACTCACAAACCATGAGATCATGGACCTGAGTCCAAACCAAGGGTCAGATGCTTAACCAACTGAGCCACCCAGGTGCCCCTATTTGTATTATTTATTTATTTATTTATTTTTAAGAGTTTATTTTATCGGGGGGGGGGGGGGGGGCAGAGAGCTAGAGACAGAGACAGAGAATCCCGAGCAGGCTCCACGCTGCCGACACAGAGCCCGATGCAGGGTTCAAACCTTCCAAACCTGTGAGATCATGACCTGAGCCTAAACCAAGAGCTTGCTGTCTAACCGACTGATCCACCCAGGCACCCCAATTTTTTTTCATTTTTTAAATTTAATCTCTGTGCCTGACATGGGGCTCAAACTCACAAGCCTGAGATCAAGAGTTGTATGCTCTACTGACCGACCCAGCCAGGCACCCGCATTTTAGCTATTTAAAAGTGTAATTCAGTAGTGTTTGGTACATTCAGAAGGTTGTGCAACAATTATCACTGTCTAGCTCTAGACCATTTGCATTGCCCCAAAAGGAAACCGTGTCTGCATTAAGCAGTTATTCCCCATTCCCTCTTCCCACCTCCCCACCCCAGGCTCCCGGCAACCGCTAATCTGTTTTCTGTCTCTATGGATTTGCCTTCTCTGGACATTTCATATAAATGGAACCATACTATATGTGGCCTTTTGGATCAGGCTTCCTTTCACTTAGCATGATGTTTTTAAGGTTAACCCATGTTGCAGCCTGTATTAGTACTTCATTCCTTCTTATTGTTGAATAATACTTCAGTGTAAGGAGAAACAACTTTATATCCATACATCGGTTGGTGGATTTTTTCTACCCTTTGACTATTGTGAATGATGCTTCTGTGAACATTTATGTGCAGGTTTTTGCTTGGACATCGTTTTTTAATTCTTTTGGGAATATATATGGGAGTGGAATTGCTGAGTCATACGGTAATTCTCTGTTTACTTTATTGAGGAACTTCCAAACTATTTCCCAAAGTGACTGCACCGTGTTATAGTCCCACCAGCAAGGAATGAGAATTCTGATTTGTCTACAACCTTGCCAACTCTTGTTATTTTCCTTTTTAATTATGGCCATCCTAGTGGGTATAAAATGGTATCTCATTGTGATTTTGGTTTCTATTTCCCTAATGCTAATGATGTTGAGCATCTTCTCTTGTGCAACAAAACCAATTGTATATCTTCTTTAGAGAAATGTCTATTCAAGTCCTTTGTCCATTTAAAAATTTCATTGTTTATCTTTTTTGTGTGAAATTGTGAGGGCCCTTCATAAATTCTGGTTACTAGACCTTTGTCAGATACATGACCTGCAGATATTTTCTCCCACTCTGGTTTCTATCAGCATGTGATTTTAAAGTTCATTCATTTTTTTTTTTTTTTTTGCACATTTGGTTCTTTTTCTTGTCGAGTGGTATTACAGTTTATGGATATATCATAAATTGTTTATCCAGTTACCTGTTGATGTATATTTAGGTTGTTTCCAGGTTTTGGTTCTTATAAATAAAGCTGGTATGAACATCCCTTTACAAGTATTTATGTGGACACATCTTTTAGTTTTCTTGGGTAAATATTTGGTCAATGATAATTTAATCTTTTAGGAGCACAGATACTATACATAAGAATCATTTTTGGGTGAAAACACCTTTGAATTTTTATTATTTGGTCTTTGAACAGAGCATGTTAAATATGACCCTTCAAGACATTTATGTATATATTTATTAAATTTATTTATTTTGAAAGAGAGAGAGAAAGAAAGAAAGCATGAGCAAGGGAGGGACAGAGAGAGAGGGAGAGAGAATCCCAAACAGACCCTACACTGTCAGCACAGGGCCTGATGTGGGGCTTGAACTCCCGCACCTGAGCCACCCAGGTGCCCCAACCCTTCAAGGCATTTAAAGAACACACACTTTAGGGGTTCCTGGGTGGCTTAGTCGGTTAAGTGTTTGACTTCGGCTCAGGTCATGATCTCACACTGGGTGAGTTTGAGCCCCACATGGGGCTCTCTGCTGTCAGTGTGGAGTCTGCTTTGGATTCTTAGATCCTCTGTCACCAGTCTCTGCCTGGCGCCCCCCCCCCCCCCCCCCCCCCCCCCCCCCCCCCCCCCCCCCCCCCCCGCCATGTACTCTCTCTCTCTCTTTCAAAAACAAACAAAAAAGGAACACATACTTTCTCACCTTAGTTTTCAGGGGCAGTCACTCATCAACTTAGTTTCTTTTCTTTTTTTCTTCTATTGATGAATCTTTCCCCAGTAATTTTTCACTTGAGAAATAATTATTACCATGGAAACTGGGACCCAGGGTGTATAAGATGACAAAATTGCAGAACTTCAAGCTGGAAGGGACCTCGAGACTATCTAATTCAATTATCTTATTTTATGGAAGAGAAAGCCAGGTCTAGAAGGAAGACCAGACTCACCAAAGGCCATTTAGCCATTAGAGAAATTAAGTGAGCAGAGGAAACTTACGTGCCTATGTGGGTAATTTTAAGTCTCCTAGTGACGAGGTATCTACAGATATAACAGTGTGGGGGTTGAGTGAATGGCACCATATTCCTGCTGTGGGGTTCACAGGGTACCTTTTCCCTCCTGGCCTATCCCATTTAATCCCTGCTCATGAAGCAGGTAGATAATTACCAGTAGTTGAGGGCTCCTTAACCAATGATTGGAGAGCCCCGGCTCAGAGCCAGGCCTTTCCATCCCCTTCCAACTTGTAGGTCCTCCTTCCTTACTAGTGAATCTTTTCCCGCCATTAAGCTGACTGCCACTGCCTTCATTCAGGCCTCCCAGCTTGTGCCCTGCCTCCCGCTGGGCGTGTACTCAGATCTTTCTCTTCTCCACACCAGTTCAGCCTTCATCTTGTCTGTTTGCTCAAAGCCCTGCTGTAGCATCTTGTTGCCTGCAGGTTGAGATTCAGACTGTTACTTTTTCTTGTTTGTTTTAGAATTTTTTTTAAGTTTTATTTATTTTTGAGAGAGAAACAGAGACAGAGTAGAGTGCAAGCTGGGCAGGGGCAGAGAGAGAGGGAGACACAGAATTGGAAGCAGGCTCCAGGCTCTGAGCACAGAGCCTGACTCCGGGCTCAAACCCACGAGCGTTGAGATCATGACCTGAGCTGAAGTCAGATACTTAACTGACTGAGCCACCCAGGCGCCCTGAGATTCAGACTGTTTAGAAGCTCTTTCTGGAACGGCCCCCACCTAGCTGTCCACACCTGGGCCTAGCTGTCTCCTGCTCTCTCCTTCCACCACCTTTTCTTCTCAACTCAAACATTCCTTTCCTGTTTATCGATTTTGCTTAGACCTCATGTCTTCTAGCAAACTGTCCCTGACTCCACACAAGAATAGGGGCTGGGTGCACCTATCCTGTGAGGCCTTGTGGCCCTCATTGTAGCACTTACCCATGTTTACCTGTTGTTGATCTGCCCCTAAACTTAGACCCCAAAAGTCCTTGAGGTTGGGGCCAGTGTCTTCCATTTCAGTATCTTTAGCATCTGGCAAGGTCCCTGGCACATAGTTTGTTGAATATGACAGAAGGAGCAAGTTGACAGCAACCTAAGTATAGATCTAATAGACTTTGTGATGAAAAAAACCCACTCAGAAGGATCTCATGGGTGGGAATTAACATGGGAGCAAAGTTTGATTTTCTCCAGCTCACTCGTTATTTTGCCCGACTGTCTGAAAAGTCTAGAGGAACACAAAGAGCCTGCCTTTAATGTTTGGAGAGGTGGTGTAAGGGGGCACAGACCCAGGAAGTCGAAGAAACCCAAGCTCTCCTCTGGCTCTACCGTCAAGCCACTGTGTTAGCAGAGGTAGGGCGCTGAGTCCCTTGGGTCCCACATTTGTTAAAGGGGGTCTGGGTGTGGGCTTGTTATAGGATGCGGGGTTTGTTACAACCATGGGTGAGATGACCCGGGAACATGCTTTGAGGAGAATGAAGTACTGAATACACACGCATCATAATGGGACCAGGCTTCCTTTCCAGCCTGGGACCTGATTGCTCCTTTCAAGGTATGGCAGTTTCCAGGCTGAATTTCTTCATCTTGGATCCCAATAGGAGAAAGGGTGGAAATGAGCACTTAGAATACCCCTTGGATCCTGTTGCATCAAAGCTTTCAACAACAGAAATTTCTGGAATACAAAAATGTTGTTGTTTTTTAAAAAAAATCTTAAAGTCCTAAGCAAACACCGTGTTTATTTCAAGCAGTTGTTAAAACAACCCAACTGAAGACAACTGTGACACCAGGATACTTTATTGTTACCCTGACATTTGTGATAATGACAGTTTAATGGTCGCAGCGATAATTGGGCAGTTGACCAGCGGCAGCTGCAAAACGAGTTGCCCATTTGGCCTTTGAACTCACAAACACTTTTCTTTTTCCTCTTCCTGGGATGGTGTCAGGAGGCTTCCCGAACCGTCCAGGGTTTGACACACTTGTCATAAGCTGTCCTCCAGTACCGCCCCAGGCAAAACTAGGCTGCCCCAAACCCCTGGTAAAAGATTTGTTTGCCTTTCCAAGAAGGTTGGGAAAGCATCAGTCCGCACGTGGTGCGTGCCCAGGCCAACTCCAAGGAGTTCGTGCCTTGAGGCCTAAGGTTCTTATGAAATGAAAAAAACACGTCAGTAGGCCCGTGGTGGTTCCATGTGCTCTACGTGTGTCCGTGACAGGATCAAGCGTGCTTTCCTTATTGAGGAGCAGAAAATCGTTGTGAAAGTGTTGAAGGCACAATCACAGAGTCCCAAAGCTAAATAAACAAATGAAGTTCTTTGACTAATTAAAAAAAAAAAGGAGTTGCCCAGAACATAACTTATTGCCCATAATTTCTCGAGGAGACCTACTCCGGCCGCCCTATTAAAATTGCATCCTGCATCTTTGTGTCCAATCTCCCTTACTTTGCTTTTGTTTTAAATCATAGCACTTTTTCTCTTAATAGATAATATAACTTACTTACTCACTTATTATGTTTTTATTGTCTGTGTGTCTTTCCCCCACTCTGCCCGTGTTACACAAAGACGTTTCATTCAGTGATTTACACCCCCACCCCCAGCCTAAGGGCGGTACCTGGCATCTAGAAGCAGCTCACTGAATATTTGTGTGAAAGACCGCGTGAACTGTTAATGAGAATGTCAAGGTTAGACCCTGGTGCATGGTGGCATTGGTTTCTTCTCTGAGCCCATCCAAGCTGTGAGCTATGTGTGCCTCCAGCATCTGGTTTGGTGGTGCAGGAAATTGCAATGAAAATGCAAGACATGGGAATATCACAGCCTCTGGTCCTGTGTCACTCTTGGAAGTAAAAGAAGGTGTGGCCCTGGGCTGCTTCTCTTGGCCCAGGCATCAGTGACTCAGTGCATGTGTGACGGGCTGGCTCCGACAGTGGCTGGTCTCATTGGACTCTCTTTGGCAGAGACCCAAGCTGTGCATTTGGTGGGATCTTGATGCTGGATGAAGAACAAGAAGGGCTAGGTCTCACTCAGTCCCTTGCAGTAGGGGTCCCAAAGACTAAGACAACCACATAGCCAGCAGTGGGGGATTAGTGAATATATTCGGCTACATCCTCCCATACGGTGAGGACTATCTCTGTGTGCCGTTATAAGGAAACTCAGAGGGGCGCCTGGGTGGCCCAGTTGGTTGGGTGTCCAACTCTTGATTTCAGCTCAAGTCATGATCACACGGTTTGTGAATTCAAGCCCCGCGTCGGGCTCTGTGCTGACAGGTCAGAGCCTGGAGTCTGCTTTGGATTCTCTGTCTCCCTCTCTCTCTGACTTCCATTTGTTCTCTCCCAAAAATAAATAAATATTAAAAAAAAAATAAAGAAATCTCAAAGATATATTAAGGGGAAAAAGCAGGGTGGAAAAAATGTAAATAGTTGCTACCATTTGTGTAAGAAAAGGGAGAATAGGAAAAAATACACACACACAGAAAATTATTTCACATAACTTTAAAACACTGTAATTTAATTATACGTATTTAGTGGAATGTATCTTTTTTTTAATGTTTATTTTTGAGAGGGAGACATACACACAGCACGAGCAGAGGAGGGGCAAAGAGAGAGGGAGACACAGAAACTGAAGCAGGCTCCAGGCTTTGAGCTAGCTGTCAGCACAGAGCCCAATGTCTGGCTCAACCCACAAACCGTGAGATCATGACCTGAGCCGAAGTTGGACGCTTAACCAGCTGAGCCACCCAGGCGCCCCTCTAGTAGAATGTATCTTAAGTTCAAAACAAATTCCAAATAAATCTTAAATTATTTTCAGTAATATTGTTAGTAATGATACTGGTATTACTCCTCTGAAACAATTATATAAAATATTTTATACATATATAGTAAGTAATTATGTTAGAATCATCAGAAACTAGTATTTTCAGTATATAAAAAAACAGTTTCATAATTAAAGATGATAAGTAAAAATCCTGAAATCCTAAATTTGAATTTGGGAATGTCGGTATGAATTCCTGATATATTTTCTCTTTAACAAACAACAAAAGAATATTTCCTAACTTTGTCCACTGAAAAGCCTAGAAATAATGGCTAACTTAGTAGCAATAAGCACCCATGACATCCATGTATTTGTGGCCTCTAAATACAACTTTCCACCAGAGAGAACTTTGATCCTCAGAAAAAATGGCTGATTCCAGGTCTGGGACAGGAAATGTACAAGATGTGTTAGAATATCTTGTATCAGCAAGCAAAGAAGCTGTCAAAGACCGCTTGTGTCCTATCTGAAGGACTCTAGAGCCAAGTTGAATGGCTTCCCAGTGCCCAAATATGGAACAGTTGGAGCATTAAAGAGTGTAAGTATAGTGGATGGACATACATTTCATATATTACTATGTGTCAAATCCCTAGTTAAAAATTCAATGGTCTCACTAGGTTGGGGAACCAACTCATTGTGAAAACTGGTCAAGAAAGGGAAAGAATCAGTCCTTTCTTATTGATTGTTTTAGGGTATCCAGACTGTTGTGAGGAAAATTTCTTTTTTATGGGAGAATACTATCTAATAAGCACAGAAAGAATTATAGAATTGGAACATCATCATTTTGCATCCTCTAGTGAATAAGGTGTATTGACAACATGGTTGGTAAATTCCTGCTAAAACATCAGGCGAAGCTGATGGGAAATTTTATAATGGGTGGTTCAGGTGGCTACATTCAAAACCCACTGATCATTTTTAACGGCACAAAAAGAAAGACTTCAGGTATCATGTACCCACTGAGGTAATGCAGTAAGAAGTAACTGGAAGTATCAAAGGTAAAACCTGAATTTATCTGTGCCAGGCTCAAGGTCTAACTGCCAGTTTATAGATAATACAGGGGGCAGAGGAACATGTCAAAACAGTACCAGGGAGATAAAAATCAACCAACTGTGAGTGTGGGACATACTTCAGGCCTGAAGACCTGTTTTTTTCCCCCTAACAACTAAATAGCAAAGATAAGAACAACAAGATGTAGATGAAAACAGATTAAAAATACTTATCCAGTCTATAATCCAGTATGTAATCTTTAATCTATAATCTTTATTTGCATCCAGCTCAAAAAATTAAGAAACATGATTAGATTACTTAGAACGCTTGAACATACAAGATATTGAGACTAAAGATTTATTTATTTATATATATATATATATATGTATATATATATATATATATATGTAGGTATGTATGTGTAGCTGTGGTAATGATATTGTGATGATGTTAAAAATAAAGTTATTATAGTTCAGGGCTATATGCTAAAGTATTTTTAGATGACATAATATCTCTGGGATTGACTTCAAAACAATAGTGTAAGGGGTGAGAATGGGTAGGGGAGGGAGTAAACAAGATTGACCAACAATGAGTATTGGTGAAGCTGGGTGATAGGTAAATGAGGTTTTGTTATACCGTTCCCTCTACCTTAGTATAGTTAGAACATGTCCGTAATAAAAGAAAAAAATAAATAAAACCCACCAGCTCAGTCAGTTGGCTAGTCCTGATTTCAGCTGTCCCCGAATTTAATTTTGGACTGTGGAGTATGCTCTTGAAATCACACAGCCAGAGATTGGAAAGGCGAGGATGGCAATTCACATATGTCTGGCCCCAAAGCTCAAGGTATTAACATCTGACTCAATAGAATTTATGTCTCTCTGTGGCTGAGACTATTGTGGGATTGTTGAGAGTGAAAGTGTATAGGGTTTTACAAGCAGCCGTAACATAAACATGGAAAAATGGAGGCAAAAGCAGAATAAGAACCAAATCAGAACCAAAACATCAGAGTTGGTCTTTCTTGGAAGGAGGGAACTTACCCAGCTGAAAGAAGAGGGGATGGAAAGATGGTGTGTCTCCCACCTAGGCCTTGTTGGGCCTTTCCTGTGCATCCCCTCCAGCCCCGCCCCAGGTTTTGTATTTAGAGAGACTTGAGTTTAGGTAGCTTGGCCTGTCACTTACTGTGTGACTTTGACTGTTCTGTGCCTTGATCTTTAACAAACCTCATTTGGTTTTGGGGAGATATAAGGTCTTAAATGTTTATTTAGAAGCATAGAAATTAGAAAGCAGAAGCATACTTAATTCACGGAGATCCTAAGAATCCCGAAGCTGGGTTGGGGAGTGTGTGGGTTCAGAAGCGTGTATTTGGAATGCCTTATGATCTAGATACCCCTGTCTTGCTTCTCCAGCCCTAGCACATTCTCCAGCATTTTCTCCAGGACGTTTGGAATTACCACTTAGCGTCAGTGAGGAGGATCAGGACTCTCAGGGCGGTAATTTTCCCATCTGGCTTGATAGCCAAAGGCAGCTGGAGAGGCACCTTCTTGGGTAAGTCCGCAGAAAAGTCCAGCCAGATAGCTGGAGGCCAACGTTAACTTTGCCGTCTTTGAGATTGGAAGGAAAAGGTGAAATTGCTTGTTCTTTCTGAAGGAAGCGTCACATTTTCTTTCCCTTCTACCCCATTTACCTCTTAGCCCTGACTTGCTCCCCTTTCCTCACTAAATCTCAATGTCCGGACACACAAGGCTCCATCCTGGCAAATGTGGTTCCTTTCGGGAGCCTTTTAAGAGTTCCTGGCAAATACACTTGGTTGAATTGCTTGGTCACCTGGGAGGTATTTAGGAGTCACACCTTGTGGTCTTTGATCCCTGGGTGTCCAGCTCACTTTCCCCCATGGCATGTGACCTGTCCACTTGCTGGGGGCTTGGGTGTGAGTGAGCTGCTGGCCCAGAGAAGCTCAGCCAGAGGGAGCCCTGATTTACGAACTGTCCAGATTTAACTGAGGCTACAGCACTTTTATTAATAGAACATGCTGCATTTCCTTTTTATAAAAATATGAAGATCATTGCACTCAGGAAAATGCCTGGTGACTTTCTGTCTTTAGGGCATGTTCATCACCAGGCTAAAATTAAAAGTGAAGTCAGGCCCTTCTTGAGTCTATTTTTAACTGAGTTTAGCATATGAATGTGAACGTGAAGTCTTTCTTTAGATCTCCCTTAACTCAATTACTTACTTATGCTAAGCATCCCGCCTGGAATTCCTGAGCCGTGGCTGAGTCTGCCTCTGAGGGGGATGCCCAGAGGGGAGTCAGGGGCAGCTAGCCGTCTTCTGCTGTCTGAGTCTGTGTGTCTTCCCCCATCCCAGCCGCACCTCTCTCTGGACGGTTAAGGAGACGTTAGTCATCGTACCGAAATAATAATAATCATAATAATATAAGAAAAAAGACAACCAACCCACCCACGTCCTAATGGCCATTCTGTAATGTGTAGATATCAAGTAACCCCTAATTGGTTCGTATTTTTCTAGAGGCTCCAATTTAGGAGCAGCCACTTGGGTGGAAGGGGAGACCGTGGATTGCAGAGAAGACTATGTCATTCAAGCAGAAAGTGCGAATGGCCCTGGCTTACCAGGGAGACTTGGGACGACAGGTGGAGGGAGGGAGAGGGGAAAAAACTTAGCAAGTGTCATTCCTGTCCAGAGAGTTCTCGATGAGTGATGGGAGTGCTAGGGAAAACTTTCAGAAACCCTCTTAAATTCCCTCTTTGAAATCGTTTTAATGTCTGCTCTTTGAGGACTGTGAAGGGGGGGCCCGAGGGGCAGAGCTGATCTTAACTCTTAAGAATCTTTCGCTTAAAGTTTCACTTGAAGGCATGAACGTTCCCAGTGGATGCTTTTTGACTAAAACATTTTTTTAAAAAAGGCTATTTATCATGATCACTCCTGGCTCTTGTTTTGTTTTGTTTTGTTTGTTTTGAAAAGTGATTTTTAAAATGGTCATTTTGGGTGAAACAATTGACAGTGTGTTCCACTTGAAGTCATTTTTTCTGCACTTTTGCAAGAATGTATATTCAGTTCAGGATGTCCGGCACCGTTTTAAGGTGTCATTTTTAAGCAGAGGAAAAACTTCCTTCTGTTTTTCTGGTAGGACAGCTAAGCCATTGTTGAGGATAAGCAGAAGATTAATTTAAAATGCCAATTACTTTTGCTAATCCGCTGATGGTGAGGTTGTTTATGGCTAGAGAACTATGGAAAAGTTTCCAGATAAAGTCTGAGAGGGGAGAACAGGAAAGGGGTGTGTGTGTGTGTGTGTGTGTGTGTGTGTGTGTGTGTGTGTGTGAAGGGGCAGGGGGTAAATTTGGGGGACTAAGAATGATATTTAAGCAATAGGCACCTTCCATATATTGCATTTTCTGTTAATAGCAGTCAAAATGAAGTATGATGTGTTTATAGGCCACTGCCATCTGTCCAAAAAAATCTCTTACAGGTTTTTGTCTGCAGTTCAACACACCATTTACTTGCTTTAACAATCTTTTCAATAAAACTTTGGATTAAATTACAATACTTTTGGGCTTAGGAGGTTTTCAATTCTGAAGACTTTGTACTTTCACTTGGTTGCAGTAAATTTTAAGGGACTGGCTCTCCTAGCCAGATTGATATTTTTGGGTTATGTCCAGTTGGTAAAACACGGTAAGGGTCTGGGTGGGGAAAGCTATGAGTTGTCAGTCTGTAAGCGTAGTGACTGAAGGACATTCTCCTGGTTTCTGGACAAGGCACCTGTGTGGGCTGGGAGTGGAAAACCCCTGGTAGATAAAAGGTGCTGAATTCAAAATAATAGGCCATTACTCTGAAACCATTGAAGTTCACCCTTATTATTCAGACATTTTTGTCTTGTTTTTTTTTTTTTTAATCTCCATTCAACCTCATTCCTTAGTGAATCTAATGATTCATCTCTTTGAAGTCTTTTAGTTTCCCCTTGTTTTTTTCTTGCTTTTCTTGTCTTGTTTTTTTCCTTGCTTCAACTTGACCCATTAGGGAGTCTAAAGATTTCACATCTTGGAGTTTTGGGGTGGATCCAAGAAATGGTCAGGATCATTGTGGTCTCGGTCTCAGGCCCCCTTGGGTGGTACCTGGCACAGGTCGATGAAGGAGAGAAGAATGTAGCGCATTCTTAAATTGTCCTCTGAAATGAGATATGAACCTCAAGTTCTCACGACTGGACTGTGTTTCTTTAGATCAGTGCTTGTGTGTGAAAAGCCTCTGGCTTTGCTTCTTTCACTGTTACCATGATTTGTGGGATTGGGGTTAGGCCTGGAATCCTCATCCAGTTCCTCTCAGCTGGAGTTTGCTAACGTAGCGGCTGAGAGCCTGGCTAATTCCAGCCGCCAGCCAGAGCCCGCTCCTACCTGGCTGGTGGGAGCCCCCCCGCCGTGAATATTTAGATACAATAGAACCATCCCTGTTGCACATTTTCTTCCAAAGGGCTCCTGATTTGTGAAAACATAGTTTGCTCTCATAAATACTTTGACAAGCTTCCCTTTCTCCAGGTTTGATTTATAACAACACTACTGTAACAACCTAATGGGTAATTTTATCTTATTTTTTATTTTAAGTTGAAGTGTCATTGGCTAAAGGGAAATTTCGAAAGAAAGAATAATCACCACTAATCTCTTCATTAGACTCCGTAATTTGCCTGGTTTGTCTTCGTTCTTTTTATGTGGGTCATGAGCACATAATTTGAAGCATGCAACTTTATATTCCGTTTTTTTAAACATCACATTGTAAATATATATATATTTTTGCAGCTGCATCGTTTCATAATTTAATTTTCCATGACTGCTTGTTATTCCACTGAGCTGATCTACCCGAATACATCTAATTATTCACCAACTGATGGACAATCATGATTTCCAATACTACAGTAATGGATATCTGCATGCATTCAGCTTTGGAATATTTCCCAGGAATGGGATTAGTAGGTCAAAGGGTCTGAATATTTTTATTACTCTTGATATATTTACCATATTGCTTTACAATAAAGTTGTACAAGTTTACAAAGTTAGCAGTAAATTATGAGGGTATGAGTTTCACTGTGAAACTTACAATAGTTTCAGGAGAGGATATGAGAACCGCTTTGCCAGGGTTTGAATCCCAGCTTTGCCACTTGCTACTTGCCAGCTGGGTACACCTTGGGCAAGTTCTTTAAACTTCCTGTGCCTTAGTTACCTTTTCTGCAAAATGGGGATAACCATAGTACCTGCATCATAGAAATGATTTAATTAATATTTGTATGGTGTCTAGACCAGTGCCTGTGCAAGTATCATGCTGTGCATTTTTAATTTTTATTGATTTTTTTATTTTAGAGAGAGAGAGAGACAGAGCTTTAGCATAGCATAGGGGAGGGGCAGAGGGAGAGAGAGAGAATCTTAAGCAGGTGCCACTCTCATCAGGGGGCTGACAGGGGCTCCATCCCACAACACTGGGATCATGATCTGAGTGGGAAACCAAGAGTCCAACATTCAACCCGCTGGGCCACCCAGGCACTCCTGCTGTGTGTCTGTTAAACAAACACGTCTCTCTAGTTAGGATTTGAAACGATGAGTTTAGGGGAGCCTGGGTGGTTCAGTCCTTTTAACATCGGACCCCTGATTTTGGCTCAGGGTTGGGTGGGTTCTAGCCCCTCTGCACTGACAGTGCTGAGCCTGCTTGGAATTCTCTCTCCTCTCTCTCTGCCCTCCCGCGTGCGTGCGCGTGCATGTGCTCTCTGTCTCTCTCTCTCAAATACATATTAAAATAATAAAATAAGATGTAATAGCAGTAGTGAATTTGTTTGTTAAAATATTTAGACAGGCTTATTAACTTAGTACCTCTAAGGGGTGGTTGGTTGGCTCCGTCTGTTAAGTGTCAGACTTCAGCTCGTCATGATCTCATGGTCTGTGGGTTCGAACCCCAAGTTGGGCTCTGTACTTTTGGCTCAGAGCCTGAAGCCTGCTTCGGATTCTGTGTCTCCTTCTCTCTCTGCCCCTCCCCTGCTCACGCTCAGTCTCTTTCTCAAAAATAAATAAATAAACATTTGAAAATAAACAGTACTTCTAAGAAACACTCCTTTTTAAATCTCTTTTTTGGAAAAGGTAAATCTTAAAATGTTAATTTACAGAACAGATCCAATTTGGTGGGTTTATTCATATTATGTAGGAAACTCTTCCTCAAGTTTTTCAAACAGAGAGCCCTGCATCCCTTTAGGGTGGGGTCTGAAGGTCCGGAAGGGTTGGCTTGCCCCCGGGTGCTGAGCCAGAGAGCCGCTAATCTCCCAAGAATTCTGCAGGTTTACATCAGGCCTCCCCACCTCAAGCTCTGGGGGCGAACGTGGGTATTTTAGGGTCTTCATGAGAGGCTCTTTTTCCTCTAGCTTTGGATGACTGTTAATGTAGAATCCCGGTTTTTACCTGGGGGACCTGGGACCTCCTTCCCCCTGCGCCCCAGAGCGATGCCCCGGACCCTGCGGGGGAGGCTTCATCTGGACCCCTGGCGGCCCGGGCCGGAGGGCGGCAGAGGCGGCAGACCTGGGATCTTTACGCATCCATTCGCTCTCCTCTCCTTAATCCTGGTTGTTTCTGCCGCTCTCTCCAAATAATTTAATCCTTGTGTGTGTTTACAAACAAGGAGCCTGAGAGGGGCGCCTGTCTGCTCCGTAGAGCAAGCGACTCTTGATCTCAGGGTCCTGAGTTCCAGCCCCACCGTGAGTGCGGAACCTACTTTGAAAAACAGCAACCACGAGAAAACAAAACTAGAAGCCTGAGAAATCTCCGCGAGCCGGGCCAAGGGGAGGCTCCCCGTGCTCCGTGTGTCACCTGCGCCGGGTCCCTGCATCCCCTCCGCGGTCTCCGCGGCTGCCGGCTGCCTGCTGCCTTCTCTCGGATTCGCGGGGCTTTCGGGGTCCTGGGCAGACAGCGCCCCCCGGCCAGTGCGCGGCGCGCGTGCGACCTTGGTGCGAACGCGCCCGGGGAGGTGTGCGCGCCGCCCGCTCGCTCGTGCCGAGTCCTCGGAGCGTCTGTGCCCTGCGTGGAGACTCCTCCGGGCCTGCGGGGGCAAGGGGGTCCCAGCGACCCCAGGAGACGACCGTCTCTCCTGGAGGGGCAGGCGGCTTCTTTTGGAGCGCCGGTGCTCCCAACATCCCCGGACGTACCGAACCCGGACCGTGCAGTTTGTCCACCGCGTGAGACGTGCCTCTCTCTTCTCGGCCGTGGTTCCACGCTGCAAAGTCGACTTCTCTTTTCTATACATACACTGGTTGTCTCTTCCTTCCTAGTTTTAGTTGCACTAAAATGTTCAATTTTGAAGTCTGCCTTTTTTACTTACCCTTATTTTACAAACACATACCCTGGTTGCATAATATTTTATTAAGTGTAGATAGCCCTTCCCCTGTTGGATATTTAGGTTGTTGGGTTTTGCTGTGGTAAACATCTTTTCGCCTATAATGTTTTCCATATTATGCTATAGTCTCATTATTGTAATTATTTGGGGCAAAGTGTGGGGATATTTTTAAGTCTTCCTGTCTATCTTTTAAACGGCATTCCAAAAATTTTTCACTCCTGCTAGAGGAGCTTGAGTATATATTCTGTGCCAGCCTCACCAGCACTGTGGAGAATGAGAATCCTGGTGAGATACTGAGGCCAAGGCCACTGGCGAGTGCAGATAGGTACTGACTGTGGAAGCCTGCATTCTGTAAGGCACTATTTCCCACGCCCTGCATTTGGAGGACAGTGGTTTATATTGAAATTGAGGGAATGAGGTTTAGTTATGATTTGGGGCCTGAGGTGGTTCTTTTTTTGTTTGTTTGTTTAATCTTTATTTTTGAGAGAGACAGAGCACAAGCAGGGGAGGAACAGAGCGAGAGGGAGACACAGAATCTGAAGCAGGCTCCAGGCTCAGCCATCAGCACAGTCTGATGTGGGGCTTGAACTCATGAACCACAAGACCATGACCTGAGCTGAAGTCAGACTCTTAACCAACTGAGCCTCCCAGACACCCCTGGGTCTGAGGTGGTTCTTGAGGTTACCTTGGATTGGAGTGTTTAAAGGAGAGCAGTGTCTGAAATGATCAAGGCGTTGTAACCCATGAGCTTGAGTTACACGTAGAGGGAATACCATTTTCTATGTGTGGGATACATTTTTGGGGTTGGCTTCTATTTTGAGGAGAATGAGTCCATAATGGAGAGGTTTTCCCTGAGCAGTTTGAAGATGTGTCTTCCTGGCGTGGACCCGAGGTGGTTTTTAGCATCCCCCTACTTTTATTTTTTTATTTATTAAGAAAATATATATTTTTTGAGACAGAAAGAGCACAGGGGAGAATGGGGAGATGGGGCAGAGGGAAAGAGAAAGAATTGCAAGCAAGCTCCACACTCAGCATGGAACCCTACACGGGACTAGATCCCACCACTCTGGGATCATGACTTGGGCTGAAATCAAGAGTTTGATACTCAACTCATTGAGCCACCCAGGCGCCCCTTCCCCTACTTTTATACTGCAATTGTCTGTTAAGGTTGTTGCCTAAAGAGGAAAGGTCTCTCTCTTCATGGGTGCATTTCAGTCCTTTTGTGTGTCAGGTGGATGGGAAGACATGCAGAAGGCACTTATAGCTATTAGTCTGCAAATGTATTGGAAAGGCTGGGTTTTAATAATAAGCGAGCTGTTGTTCACTGTCAATTCTTATGTTCTGTGTAATCCATGAGAAAACCTGTAACTGATCCACCAGTTTGTTCTATGCCTGGCCCTCATGTTCCTGGGCTTTGCTTATAACAGTGAGCTCTTAAATCCAAGGCTGCTGTATTTGCCATGCTGCTAATCTTGAATTAGAGCGAGATTCCGGTGTCCTTCAGTTTAAACAAGTTGAGTGTCTCCTTAAGACTATTCTCAATTTCTACCATTTCCAGATGACAGGCAGACTTGAATTATACGACCTGAGGCTGGACCTTTGTGTCGTGACTACATAAGCTGAATGATGTCTCCTAAGTCTTTGTGGATCACTTAGAAGCTCACTGGATTAATAGCGTGGAAGGTTTTTAATCCAAATAGTTTTAATTGCATTTGGAAGCCTGCATATTAACAAGCTGGTAGAAAGGCAGCTTGGCATTAAGAGTGATACTGCTTTAATCTTTGCGATAAAATACATGGTCTGGTATTTTTGAGGATGTTGATGGACTGTAGTTTTTAGATTTTTTTTTAACTTCATTTTCACTATTGGAGATTATTTATTACCTGATAATTCAGTTATTTTTAAATGCCTTAAAATAAGCCAAAACTTTAAGATTCTCTCACCGGAGGATACGCCTATTTTATACGGCTGTGTCTGTGTGTATGTGTGTGTACACTAGCTCTCTCTCTTGGCCTATAGAGAATATAGAAGTATCTCCCATATGATCTTTAAAGAGCTTGCAACCAAGTCGTGGCGATAAGGTGAACAAAGCTGAAATATTTAATGAATGTTTCAAGATAGGATATAATTCTGTGTTCACAGTGTGTTGCCAGCACTGGGGGTTGCAAATGGTCCGGAAGGAGAAGACCAACAAGACCACGGTGTTTGGGGTGGGATCTGGGAGGGCCTTGAAGGAATGAGCAGGTTTGGGTGGATGGAAGTGAAATTTCTGAAGTTATTATGCCCTGAGAAGACTCTAGTGGAGTAAAGGAAAAGAGAGCCTGTTAGGAGAATAAGATTTTTATTGACTTACGGTAAAAGGTTAGATAGGATGGTGCGTCTAGGTTTGGAAGGAGCCCAAGGTCAAGAAGAGAGGCTGATCCCTGAAACCACCCCCCCTACCGTCATCATCCTCAACAGCGTATTAGTAGCGGCTAACCTTTGTTGTGTGCTGACTGCATGGTTCTAAGGGCGTTACGTATATCTTATTTGATCCGCAAACAACCTTATGAAACAGGTAACAATTATTATGTCCATTTCATAGCAGAGGGACTGAGACATAAAGATGTTAAGTAACTTCCAGCTGGTAGGAGGCAGAGTTAGGGTCAGATAGACTGACCCAGGCAGCCTGTTTCCTTTCAGAGCCTGTGCTTTTCACCATGACTTATTACTACCCCTTACAAATGGTTGAGAACTCCTAGTGAGATTAATGTGTTTTATAACATGCAGGAGCCTGGCCTTTCGAGTCAGAGAGACCTGGACTCACATTCCCGCTCTACCACTTATTAGCTGTGAACCTCAATTTCATCATTTATATATTTTTATTTATTTAAAACAATTTTTAATGTTTTTTATTTATTTCTGAGAGAGAGAGAATGGGGGAGGGGCAGAGAGAGAGGGAGACACAGAATCTGAAGCAGGTTCCAGGCTCTGAGCTGTCAGCACAGAGCCCAACGCAGGGCTCGAACTCACGAACTATGAGATCATGAGTTGAGCCAGTCTGACACTCAACGCTGAGCCACCCAGGCGCCCCTTGATTTCATCATTTATGAAGGAGAGATAATAATACTTCGGGGTTGTTGGGAGGATTAAATGAGATAGCATACATAAATCACCTAGTGGAATGCCCAGCAGGGAGTAAGCTGGTAGGAAATGGCAGTTACAGTTCTCAAATATATATAGGGACTTACAGTTCTCAAATATATAGGGCTAGAAAGAGGTTGCTGAGTAGAAAGAAAGACGGTAAGAGATGATTCAGGTAGAATTTATTTGGTGTCACTTGTAATAATAATTAGCGGATACAGATACCAGATGTGGAATTCCTTCTTCTGGAGCATTCCAGGAATGGACGCTGAATTCCAGATGTGGTTCTGCATGGCTCCAAGAACTGACTGCATTTTTCTGTGTCCTCCGAAACTTGGAGGGTAAAACCAGGACATTGCCACTGTACTGAAATTAAGCACAGGATGTGGTGCCAATTGTGCATTCCAGGGGCTGAAATCAGGATCTGCTGAAATCGGTGTCCTCCCTCTTCCTGACGGTGCCGACCACAGAGAATTGCCCTGCCTCTCAGAGAGAAAAATAGATGTTTGAAAGTAAAGGACTGAATAATCATCTACAAAGTACAACAAGGCATGGAATAATTATAACTGAGACAGAGACGTTAAAACAGTACCGTTTAGAGGGGAAAAAAAGCAGCAGAAGAAAAACTGTTCCCTAAGATGAAATGCTAACTAGAAATCTCACTCTCGGACTTTATGGAGAAACAGTGCTTGGTGCTTCTCACATTAGAGTCCTTGCACATTCCAGACCGTCCGCATGGTAGTGTTTCCTCTGGGTGACATTCTGTGGTTGTAGAGTTTCTCTTCACGTTGCTTCCTCCCAGGATGTCAGAGGTCATGGTGCAAATGTCTCTGAAGAAGAACAATTTCCTTTTCTGGTTTTCAGTTTCTTTGTGGTAAACCTGTTTGTCCTTGTCTGTGTCCTTGGTATAATCCAAATGGGCTTCCTTGGAACCACTGAAAATTCTTTGTTGCTTCCAATCCAATATTGATTTTGAGATTTGGAGATGCAAGAAGCTATAAGGAAAAATAAAAGTTAAAAAATGTGTAGTATGTCTGAAAATGTGAAAAGTTTTATCAAAATCCCAGAGTTGCTGTAGAATTTTTAAGTTTTCAAATAAGGCTAGAATCCGATTGCTGCTTGCAGACCTCTTTGGTGCTAAGTGGTATTTTGGAAAACTGGACTGTTGCCTGTTACTTAATTTTATAAATGCTCATTCTCCTCGCTCTTTCTCTTCCCTTTTCTCTTGTTTGTTTTTTATTTATTTTTATTTTTTAATGTTTTAAATTTATTTTTGAGAGACAAGAGAGACAGAATGTGAGCAGGGGAGGATCAGAGAGAGAGGGAGATACAGAATTCGAAGATAGGCTCCAGGCTCCAAGCTGTCAGCACAGAGCCTGATGCAGGGTTTGAACCCACGAACTGCGAGATCATGACCTGAGCTGAAGTCAGACTCTTAACTGACTGAGCCACCCAGGCGCCCTTGTTTTTTATTTTTAAGTAATTTCTGTGTTCAACGTTGGGCTGGAACTCACAACCCCAGGAGCAAGAGTCTCATGCTCTTCTGACTGAGCCAACCAGGCACCCCTTATAACTTTTCCAATAAGTGATTTTTACAACAGGGGATCTTAAATAGTTGATGGTTTTAAGGGCCTGTCTTTTGTGTTTCTGAACTTCATGTAATGGTGTCTATCCAAAGGTAATGAGGTCAACCTGGCTGGTAAAATAATGGCTTTCCAAATTGTTTTTCTTTTAAAAAAATTTTTTTTAATGTTTTATTTATTTTTGATATAGAGAGAGACAAAGCATGAGAGGGGGAGGGGCAGGGAGAGAGAAGGAGACACAGAACCGGAAGCAGGCTCCAGGCTCTGAGCTAGCTGTCAGCACAGAACCTGACACAGAGCTCGAACCCACGAACGTGAGATCTGACCTGAGCTGAAGTTGGAGGCTTAACCCACTGAGCCACCCAGGCACCCCCAAATTGTTTTTCTTGAAGTTCAGGGTTTTCGCATCTCCCCGAGCTCACTGCTTCCCAATCTAACCCGTGAGTCACTTCATTCCTAGTTCGTTCAACTAGGAGAAGTATTTATTGAACACCTACCATGTTCTAGGAGCTGTCATAGGTGCTGAGAGATGAACAGGATGGATGTGGTGGTCATGGGTTGAGCCTATAGGCTAGTGAAGAATACACACATAAATAAAAAAATACAGATAACCATGAAAGCATAAATTGACATAAATAATCCAAAGGAATGAAAGGATTTCTCTAAACCAAGGTGAGGAAATAGAACTCTGGGAAAAATGAAAAATTAATTCATACAAAACATCCCTGGGGTGCCTGGGTGGCTCAGTCGGTTAAGTGTCTGACCCTGGATTTCAACTCAGGTCATGATCTCATGGTTTGTGAGGTCAAGCCCCACGTCAGGCTCTGTGCTGACAGCTCAGAGCCTGGAGCCTGCTTCAGATTCTGTGTCTCCCTCTCTCTCTGGCTCTCCCCTGCTGGTGTTCTGTCTCTCTCTCAAAAATAAATAAACATTAACAAAAATTTTTAAATGATCATGCAAAAGATGTGCAGGTGTCAAGCCATTTAAGTCCATCATGTTGCCATTAATTGGCTATGAGGGTGTCACTAAATGGCATTCTTTTTTTTTTTTTTTTTTTACTAGGAGGCAGCTCTTTTATTTACTCCCAAACCAATCATAACTTCACTCATGTCGGTAAAGCAAGGTCACCTCCCATTTGTCTTTCCCTGTGTGGACATACATTACAGGGGTGTTTGCCTGCCTCCTTTTTTTTTTTTTTTTAATTTTTTAAATGTTTTTTCTTTCTTTATTTTTTTTTATAATAGTTTATTGTCAAATTAGTTTCCATATAACACCGTGGACTGAAAGGGGAGGGGGAGGGGGTGATGGTCATGGTGGGGGGCACTTGTGGGGAGAAGCACTGGGTGTTATATGGAAACTAATTTGACAATGGCATTCTGTTTCAAGACACATTTGAGCCCATGGCCATGCTGAGACCATGAACAGTGAATCTTCTCATAATTTGGTTTGTTTTAGTTAAAGCAGCCTCATCCCACTGCAGTGTCACTGGGGAACGGACCTCCTGGGTCAGGGCCATCACAGAAAACGTCTGATTGAGTGACTTCTCCACTGTTGTTCATTTCTGGCAAGATGCAGTTTGGTTCTGGATCCTTAGGTGCGCCAAGCCAGAGGGATCTGGGCTCTGCCGCCAGCTCCTCCGGGTTGTTGAACTTGGTTTCCCTGAGACCAGCAGAGGTAGCATATGAAGATGTCAAGCTTCATGACTTTGAGGAGCCTTTCTAGGATCAGGTTTTATTTTAGAAGAAATGGGCAGTAGAAGAATGTTTGGGTAGCATCACTTTATGCTTAATCAAGACATGACATACTTATGGTTCGATGCAGTAGGATCACTGGATTCAGAGTCTGAATGTTCTAGGCTCTGTGAGACCATCGATGCCTAGAGTGGACTCCTGGAATGATGTGGTTTATACTCATTCAGGCCCAGAGCGTGGGTGAGTTCGTGCTCCATTGCAACCCTTGTTCAGAGACAGGGAGGCTCCATAGTGGGGAAGCATGCAGGTTTAGACCAGAACATTCCACTACGTAGCCATGTACACTTGGGCAGGAAACTTGGCCTTCTTGAGCCTCAGTGTTTGCATCTATAAAATGGAGCCTCCCTTTTTTTCATCTATACTTTTCTTCCTAGAGTTGGAGCAAGGATGAAGGGCATATAAAGTGGTTAGCATGGTGCCTGGCACATAGTAAGCGCCCAAGAAATGTTTATGGTCACTTGCTTTTTCCGTTCGTTTTCTTTTAATGTTTACTTATTTTGAGAGAGATAAGGAGCATGGAAGGGGCAGACAGAGGGGGAGAGAGCGAGACAATCCCAGGCAGGCGCAGCACTGTCAGCACATAACCCAGTGCGGGACTTGAACCCATGAACCCAGGAGATCATAACCTGAGCTGAAATCAAGTGTCAGACACTTAACCAACTGAGCCACCCAGGCTCCCTGATCTTATAGTATTTCCCTTGAGATATTCTTCTTTTTTTTTTTAACGTTTATTTCTTTTTGAAAGAAAGCAAGTGCAAGTGGGGCAGAGAGAGAGGGGGTACAGAGGATCTCAAACAGGCTCCACGCTGACAGCAGAGAGCCTGATGCGGGGCTTGAACTCATGAACCGTGAGATCATGACCTGAGCCAAAGTCAGGCGCTCAGCTGACTGAGCCACCCAGGCGCCCCATCACTTCATTTTTCTTATTCATCATTCTTACAGCTTCTGCTATTGTGGTCCTTCAGCTGGGCATGTCACGTAAGCCCCGTGTCTTGGTATCTTACCTGTGGTGTCTGCTTCACAGGGTCATTTTGAAAGTCAGTGTAAAAAAAAAAAAAAAGAAAGTCAGTGTAATGAGGGTGAGGGGTGGAAGGCTGGAGGTCTGTCTGTCTGCAGCTTGGCTGTTCTCTGACAGGGGGTTTGGCTGAGCCTGGAAGGCAGGTCCGGCTCCCTGCAGCCCTGACAGACCGAGGCACATGCAGGCGCACTTCCCATCCAGGCAGACAGGGCCAGCCCGCAGTTGATTCATTTGGTGACTGTCATTCACATCTCATGGCGTCTCATGCCAGAGGTGTCGGAGGGCACCTCCATCCCAATTTCATCTCCAGACCTGCCCCTCCTTCCGCTTCCATGTTTGAAATTGCCAGAGAAGTCCACAATAGGACAGCACTGTTCTTAAAAACAATTATCTAAGCTAATTAAAAATGATAAAATCCAGGGACCGTGAGGCGGTGGTGGTGTTCGAGCCGGGCACCTGTTGTCACGCAGGCTGCCCTGGGGGAGAGCAATTAGTTTGTTTGGCAAAACCACTGGAATGTTCTGGGTGGGGGCGGAAGCTGGGGAGTGGGTGGTAGGTTCGCTCCTTGGGTGTGTGGCCTCCTTCTGAGCAGATGCGCCTGAAAGAATGTCTAGAGGGAGGAGGGAGGGCACCAGCCGGGGAAGGCCCGATGGCTGTTTTCCTGTCCAAATGACCCATTCATAAAATGCCTCCTCTTCCTTCTCCAGATGACGCCAGCCACTGCCCAGTTTTTTCCCACCTCAGGCGTTCATTTCTCTCAAAGGGGGGAGGAGGAGCACTGTCAGTTAAAAGGGTGCTAGGAGCCTCCGTTCTCCAAGCTCCATCCGTTTCACTGCTCCCCCGCGGGGTATGATAGATGGCCTTGGCCTCCCCAGGTCATGTGTTCAGCTGCAAGCTAGCCTCTGCCAAGGGTGTTTGGCCAGCGGCAGGACCGACACACGCGGTTCACCAGCCTGGGCTCCGGTGCTGTGTCACACTGTGGCTGTCTCAGCGACAGCTCACCTGGGGGCAGGAGCTTGGGGGAGGCCCATCTGCCCTTCCATGGCTCGACTTGGTGGGGACCTTCCCCTTCGCCCCAGTTTGGTCCCCTCAGCCTGGGGCCCATCAGTAAGGCCAGGGTGGGGGAGGCGGGGGTTCCTGAGGGTCAGTTCTCCCAGCTGCTGCCCCCACACTGTTTCCCCTGCTCCTCATGTGTGCTCCCCACTCACTTCTGTTCCCCTTTGCTTCCCTTTTCTTCCGACCCCTTTCTTGCCGTCTGTGTCTCTGATTCTCTCTCTAAATTCTGGTGTAATTGTAGATGTGATTTGTTAAAATTCACGATCGGTCTGGACTCTGGGTGTCATGTTTCTGTCCAAGGGCAGTGGCTTGATGGGAGAGAAGCAGGCTGCCTCCTGTCACGTTCCTCACTGACCATGCACGGAGAGCCCTGGAGTAGATGAAGAAGGACGCCTTTAATGAGGGCGTTTCACTCCCTGGTCAGGACCCCTTGAGGAGCTCGCCCTGCACCCCTTGCGGTCAGACCAGTCTCCTCTGCGAGGGTCTGTGCCACACCACCCCTGCTGACACTTGCCAGACATTTTTCTGTCCTGCCATTTCTTAGGGTTGGGTTAGGTTCAGAGGCCACATGAAGATATTTAGATGTCTGTGTTCATCTTTTATTTAGTGCTTTATAGACAAGGATGGGGATCGCGAGCTACACTGTATTTTGTAAAAAAATTTTTAAATGTTTTATTTATTTTTGAGAGAATGAGAGAGAATCACACTGTCAGCACAGAGCCCAACATGGGGCTCCATCTCCCAAACTGTGAGATCATGACCTGAGCAGAAATCAGGAGTCAGACATTTACCTGACTGAGCCCCCCGGGTGTCCCTGCACCAGTGCTTTCTTCTGCTCCAGGATGCAGTCCACGATCCCACCTGGCATTTCATTTTCATGTCTCCCTCCTCTCCTCCGATGTGTAATAATTTCTCAGTCTCTCCTTGTCTTTCATGAAGGGTTCTGGCCAGTTATTTTTGAAAACAAGGATCAGCCAACGCTTTCCATCCAGGGCCAGATAGTAAATGTTTTCAGCTTTGCAGGCCACAAAGCTCCCTAGCTTTGCGGCTGCAGCACAAAGGCAGCCCCAGACGGTACGTCTGTGAACGAACGTGGCTATGTTCTAGTGTAACTTCATTTATGAAAATACGCAGAGGTCCAGATTTCCCCGTCAGACTGCAGTTTGCCAACGCTTTTTGGAAAAAGACCCTAGGTTTAAGTTTGTCTGATGTGTTCTCCTGATCAGGCTAGGTTTTGAATTTTTAACTGAGAATCCCACAGAGGGGGGATGTTAATGGCACATCGCTTCATCACTTGGTTCAAGTGGTGTTAACTGTCAAGTTAGAAGGTGCTTTTTTTCCTTTCTGTGTAAGGACGAATATCTCTAGGGAGATACTGTAAGATTATGCAAATGCCCTGTTTCTCCTCAAACTCTCACTTGCTAATTTTAGCATCCATCGGCAAAGCTTGCCTGCAACAGTTATTACTGTAGTGTTCTCATGGTGAATTTCTGTTTCATTCCTTCCTTCTGCATTTGTTAATTGGAATTCTTCTGTAAGGAAGACCTGTTCCTTCCCCCCACCCCCCATTAATTTCTTCATCAGTTATTTGTGTCAGTATGGACTCATGGATCTTTCTTGTCTTTTTTTTTTTTTATTATGCCCATCACAGTTTTTGAAGTGGCTGCCAAAAGTCACCTCTTTTGGACTTCGTTGGTCTCATCCAATTTTTGACCACCCTCTTGATTTCATAGTTGACTTTATTCTAATTATGATCCTGCTGGCGTCTGGTGGCCTCAGACCCAGTAGGACTGCGTCTCATTAACTTGTTAATGGCACAAGGCAGTTTTATTTTTCAACCCAAGCACTAGCCAAGTTTACACTCAGTCTACCCTGCAGCTGGTGAGTTGCAGTGAGAGGTCAATGTTAGAGCGACAGGAGCCAGTTGGGAGCTGGTAATTGGTTTCCATTAATCTTTGTGGGTGGTAGAGGAGTTTGTAGTATTTTCTGGCATATTCAAGGTTAGCTTTGAATTATGAGTGTGGTCCAAGTTGTGAGTTCTCCCTTCCCTCTTACTCTTTAAGTGCTTTCTTTTTATTCTGTTTGTTGGGAAACCTGATTAAAGGTGAAAACCTTGTTTAGGCGCAGAGTTTGAAGTAAATAGAATTTCATTGCTTTGGTACTCACTGGTCTAGATTAAAGTAAAATGTTAGCTGTAGTGGCTCAGTTAGAAAACCAAACAGGGGGCGCCTGGGTGGCTCAGTTGGTGAAGCTTCAGCTCTCCACTTCAGCTCAGGCTATGATCTCAGGATTCGTGAGTTTGAGCCCTGCATTGGGCTCTGTGCTGACAATGCTGAGCCTGCTTGGGATTCTTTCTCTCCCCTCTCTCTGTCCTTCCCCTGCTCATGTGTACTCTCTCTCTCTCTCTCAAAATAAATAAATAAATAAACATTAAAAAAAGAAGAAGAAGAAAATTGGGTGCCTGACTGGCTCAGTCGGTTGGCTGTCCGACTTCGGCTCAGGTCAGGATCTCAAGGTTCGTGGGTTTAAGCCCCGTGTCAGGTTCTGTGCTGACAGCTCTGAGCCTGGAGCCTGCTTTGGATTCTGTGTCTCCGTCTCTCTGTCTCTGTCCCTGCCCTTCTTGCCCCCCCCCTCCCTCTTTCTCTCAAAAATGAATAAGCATTCAAAAATTTAAAAAATAATAAAAAGAAAAAGAAAACCAAACAGATTTCCAATATATAAGCCATCTGATCTGCTCTGATACACGCAAAGAATATGTTGTCGCTTTTCTAAAATAGGAGAAGCTTCTATTCTTCCCTATAATTACAATGGTTCCTTTAGTAACCACACGGAGAGGAGGCGCACAGCCCGTGAGTATGGCCCTTCCATTTTTGTTAGCCCTTTCGCTGCTTTTAGAAAATGTCCTTTACTTAGGGCTCTTTGGTCAATGATGATAGAAGAAAGAGAGGAAGACCAAGGCACATTCTGTGACTAACAGCAGGGTTGGATTCCTCACTCTGAAAGATTTTTTAACTAGTTTTTGGAGAAAGAGTGAGCAAACTCAGTCACCTTTTAAAGAAATTCATAGAAAGATTTCTCCTACAGTGCCAATGAAGGGAAAAACAGAAAGAAAAGATTGTCATTTGCCCAAGACATTATTAGCATCCAAAAAAAAAAAAAAAAAAAGAAATTGGGAACTTCTGATCTTGTCCTGGTACAGAATTTGCTGAAACAGAACCTCATAAACTACAGAGTATTTTCTACCCTCTTTAGGGTAGAAATGTGAGTTGTTTGTTACAGGGTCTTGCGGAAGCAGGTTCCTACGGGCAGCTGAGAAGGTGCATCCAAAACTGTGGCATGCTGTTTCTGGATTTGTTCATCTTGCCCAACTGTGGAATTGGATGAAAAGCCAAGATATTAATACTTTTTGTGTAATTTACAAAAGGAACCACAGACTTTGTCACTATGTGTTTATTTCACTGTCTGTGAAGCAGCTTAATGAAGTCACATGTCTGAGTCAGATGGGGATCTCTCGGAGCTTAGGGCCTTCAAAACAATCACACCCGGCAAGCAACGTGACGGAGACAAGGCAAGAGAGCTCCTGGTGGTAGATCGAGGATCGTGGTGGATCCAGCATCTTGAGAAGTGACTAGATTGACAGAAGCTCTAGTACAGGTTCCTGGATCTACGTCTCAGAGCCTGAAATGAAGCGAGGACTTCTGTAAAATGTATGGCCGTTTCTAAAAGGAGGGGATTGGATCGGCTGTGGGCTTGGGAAAGACGTCGTGCGGGCCCTTCCTGGCCTTTCTGGGGCTTGTGATCATGTGGGAGCTCAGCAGTTTTCACACATGACCTTACGGATCCATTGTCCTCTTGTCCTTGGTGGGCCTGTAAAAAAAGACGTTATTTCGAAAGCCTATTGCTGATTGCACATTTCATTCCATCAAGGGCTTCGTGCATTTCATGTAACTGCTGGAGGCTTCTGAGATAAGAGTGGAAAAGTGCCCCGTGCTCTTCGGAGAGGTGGGTGATCTATTTTTGACTTGGAGTCTGGTGACAAACCTGTCTTCTGTCAGGGCAGACTTGCAGGGACTTTCTTGTTTTCTGTTCTTCTGTTGACAGCTGCCTCTGTGGCCAGAACAGTCATAGGGTAGCTGAAAGATAGCTCTGGCATTTAGACACCTAGATAGGAAGAGGTGATGGAATGTATTTTTCTCCTTAGCTATTTTAGTTAGCAAGTCTCTAGTAGTCCCTAGTGAGAGGTGAAGAGGAGGGACTCGGGGAGGGTGGACAGGATGAGATGCCAATTTCAGGTTTGGCAGGCAGAGAGGGAGAGACATTTCTCCCATCGGTGAGTTTAGTGCCTGGAAGGGAATGGCTGGAAGGAAAATGGGAAATAAAAGTAGAATTTGAGGTAGCCTTGGGTGGGGGAAAGATACGGAGCTAGGATGGAGGTAACGAGAAAGCCAGGACTATTTATTTATTTTTTGCGTGCTGCATAAAACATAGATAAAACCCTCGCACCAAGAACCGCATTTCTGTGTATAATACATAATGTGAGAGTTTGTTTTAAAAACAAGCGGTGCAGGCTGATGTGATGACAGAGCTCTTTGGTCCTCAGCGGCATTTAACATGAACGTGCACGTAGTTCTGATGGGAACTGTTCTAAATACAGTCCAAATTCCTAGCGTCTTGCGGCCACATTTAGTAGTAGCCAAGGGGCCTTGACAGCTTCTTTACTTTCCTCGTCTGCAAAATGGGGTCAGGTGTACGTGCCTGCCTCCCAGGACTGTGATGAGGGTCCACGTTACCGTGCTTACTATGTTGTTAGGGCTCTTTAGATATTTTGTAAAACCTGTAATAGAAACTGGTGGTCTCACATCCAGACCTCACGTTCCTCTATTTCTAATAGCTAGTAGTTCTTTCCCTCACCCCTCCTTTATTGAAGGTCATGGCTTCCTTTGAGATTCTGATGAAAGTATGGGTCTCCTGCGCGCGCACACACACGCACACAGCATGGAGTGTCGGGAGTTCACAGCCTGGAGCCCAGCTGAGAGTCTCTGATTTGAATGTGGCTTTCTTTTATGAAAGTTACAATTTGGTCCGAGAGAACTAGGTTTTTACAGCTGCCTGGCATTTGGAACTTTCTGCTGGTTTGCATTTTTCCTTGTTTGCTATTTTTCCAGTGGAAGAAGGCATTACATTGTATCCCAAGTATAAACTCCTTGCTTTTTCTAGTACTGCCCCAGTTCAGCTGCCTACAGCAAGATTGTAAACTATCAAAAGAAAGATTGTGAATTTAACAAAAGGTAAAGCTGAGTGAGTCATATGGACCGAAGCTAGTAAAATGTTAGAAATACATAAATTAAAGGCATCCAAATAATATTTCCTTTTCCAAACTTAAAATGTCATAGCTAACCGAAGGTTAACACTTTTTTAGTGACGAGTTCAGTCAATGTCATTTAAATCATCCATGATATATTTATAGCTGAATGATTAAGTTGGATGATATGACAAAACATTCAAATAGTATTTATGGTCATTGATGGTTTTACGCATTATTAGAGAGGAGCAGAGTTACACCAAATTAAAAGGCGACATCTGATCCAGACATCGGTTCAGTAATTTCATGGGAAAATATAAATCTAAATGAGCAAAAAAATGTTGTGGCATTAACTCCGATGGGCTGATTACATGTTTCCCCAGTTAATTAGTGACACAGATTGCAGAACAAATGTTGGAAACCAAAATCTCATGTTTTTGCATGACGGAAGGATCCCTGCCTTAGGAGTGAGCTGGGAGTCAGCTCTGCCCCCACACTGCTGTGTGACCTTGGGCAGATCACTTAACCACTCTGGAGATGTACAGGCGTAAGGAGTGAGGCTGGATCCCTCCAAGGAGAGAAGTTTTTGTTGCAGTGCTAACATTGTGTGACTTAAATCTAATTGGGTGATGGCTGCTTTTGGAAAAAAAAGAAAGTTCCATCAACAATTAAAGTACATACAGAAAAGTGGCCAAATTGTATGTGCAGGGCTCATTGAATTTTTACCCCTTTGACCAGCTCTGAACTGGAAATAAAATGTCATCAGTAATCTAGAAGGACCCCTCCTTGTTATCTCTGGTTCCTGAGTGCTACTCTTAAATGGTAAGAGAGAGAGAGAGAGAGAGAGAGAGAGAGAGAGAGAGAGAGAGAGACATGGGGAGGAATTGAGGCGCTAGTCATTAGAAATCGGGAAGTCTAACAGTAAAAATCAAAAGCTCTATTCATTGTCCACGGAGTAACAGGATCCCTAGTCAGCGAGCCACTATTTTAAAATCCAAGTATCTCAGAAAATCGAAAGTTTTCACACACATTTGGCAGTAGAGTTTTACCTAGAAGGATGGGCGGCTGTTTGTAAGTCTTTACTTATCCTGTATCATGTGACTGTCAGGCATCTTGTTGAGACAGGTTCATGTATGTGATGATAAGGCACAGCTTGGACCCCACAAGGGCTTTAAAGTATAACACATGTATCGTATTTCCTCTTTGAAATGGAATAGATTCTAAATTCCAAAATAAATCTGGCCCCAAGGATTTTGGATGAGGGACTGTGGATTCAAGCCACAGCGTAATTGTTTATAAGTGGACACTCTTTCTTGTTGCTTGGATTTACATGATTTTTATCTGAAAAGTAACACAGATGATGTTCTAGTTCACCACCTGGCACATTATTAGACATTTTTCTCACAACCCTATATTTCTTAAAGTTAAACTTTTATTTTGGGATAATTTTAGGTTTAATAAAAAGTTGCAAACAAACTGTAGAGAGTCCCTATACAGCCTTCACCCAACTTCCCTTAATGTTAACAGGTTTTATCCGATTATTCATCAAAACGAAGGCATTAAAACATTAGTAAAATCCTGCTGGCTAAGTTATGGACAGTATTCCAATTTCCCTAGTTTTCCCACTAACGTCCTTTTTCTGTCCTGGGATCCCATGGGGCACTTAGTTGTCCTGTTTCCTTAATCTCATTCATTCTGTGACAGTTTCTCAGTCTTTTATTATTTTTCATAACCTTGGCAGCTATGAAGAATAGTAGACAGGTATTTTGTAAAATATCTTTTTGGGCATTTGGTTGCTTCCTTGCTTCAATTTTGTTTGTAAGCCTTTTAAAATTAAACTTTTAGGGGTGCCTAGGTGGCTCAGTTGTTAAGTGTCTGACTTCAGCTCAGGTCATGATCTTACTGTTTGTGAGTTCGATCCCCACACTGGGCTCTATGCTGATGGCTCAGAGCCTGGAGCCTGCTTCAGATTCTGTGTTTCCCTCTCTCTCTGCCCCTCCCTTGCTCTCCCTCTCTCTCAAAAGCAAACATTTAAAAAAATTAAGCTTTTTACTGAAATAATTGTTGATGCACATTCGGTAAGCAGTATGAAGTAATAGAGGTCCTGTGTGCCCTTCAACCATTTCCTGCTGGTAGTGACATCTTGAAAACGATAGTCCAGTGTCACAACCAGGGCATTGACCCTGATACAGTCAAGAGACAGAACATCCCCACTGCCACAAGGATCTGTCATCCAGCCCACCTCTTGCACTCTCTTGGCTCAGTGCATATGGACTGAGGTCTCCTATGTATCAGGCTCTGCTTCAGGCCCCAGGAGGGGCAAGGATGAGCAAGAGGGGCAGATACTTCTCAGGGAGTGTAGCTTCCCCAAGACAGACAGGGGCAAAAAACCTCATGCACAGATAAATGAATGTCAGCTAAGAAGTGGCTGAGGAAAAAGAAAGCAGACTAAGGACTCAGAAGAGGAAGAAATCCAGAATATTAGCTTTTATTGGAAATCCTGAGCCCCGGTCTTATTGGACCAGCCTTCCCTCTCAGCACCGTGGGCTAACTGCTTAGTCTGCATTTTCCACTGAAGTCGCGTGCAGCTATTTTACATCCTGGTTGTTGGAAATGCATGGCGTTCTGTGTTGTAAGTGGGTCTTTAAGATTTTGAGGGGTTTGTTTTAAGTAAAATTCCACTGAGAGCGTGACTTCTGTTACTTCTAGTTCCTCACTGTGGGGTCTGGTCAGATAGTAATACATTTTGTGAATTTGTTGTTGTTTTTGAAGCAAACTCTGTGCCCAGTGTGGGGCTCAAACTAAAGACCTGAGATCAGGAGTCACGTGCTCTGTTGACTGAGCCAGCCACGAGCCTTAGCATGTGAATTTGTGACAACAGACAAAGTGTATAAGCCCATTACAAGTGTCAAGTGGCAGTGTTTTTATTTCTTGGTATTCTTGGTATCATCAAGAAGCTGTGACATAGTCAAAGGGAGGGGGATGTTTGAGATTGCAAATATTTGAAAATTTTTAATGTTTATTTTGAGAGGGAGCACATGTGCACAAGCAGGGGAGGGGTGGAGAGAGAGGGAGAGAGAGAATCCCAAGCAGGCTCCACACTGCCAGTGCAGAGCCAGACATGGGGCTCAAACTCACAAACCATGAGATCATGACCTGAGCCAAAAATCAAGAGTCAGAAGCCTAACTAACTGAGCCACCCAGGCACCCCAAGATTGCAAATATTTAGAATGGATTTTTCATCTGACCATCAGGGCATGTTACTCATAAAAGAGATGTTGTCATTTTCAGTGCTTCCAGATGGTGGGTATTAAAAAATACTTCAGTAGGGCCTTCAGATGAGTAAATCGAATGGTATCAGTTATTTTAAAGCCTTGGGAATGAGTAATTTCAAGTGAACAGCTATGGTCATTTTTTTATTGTGGCAAAATCCATACAACATAACCATTTTTAAGCATACAGTTCAGTGGCATGAAATACATTTACAGTGTTGGGTAGGTATCCACATTGTTTCCCTCACTTTTGCATCATCACAAGTAGAAATTCTGTCACCACTAAACAGTAACTTCAATTCCTCCTTTCCCCAGGACGCCCTGCTCTCCTCTAGTCTACTTGCTGTCTGTATGAATTTGCTTATTTTAAGGATCTTGTGTAAATGGAATTATAAAATATCTGAACTTCTGTGTCTGTCTGCCTTATTTCACTTAGCATGTTTTCAAGATTCGTGTATACTGTAGTATGTTTCAGAGTTTATTCCATTTTATGGTTGAGAATACCCCATTGCATGTATTTTGTTTATCCAGTCATCCATGGGTGGACACATGGATTGTTTCTTCCTGTTGGCTTTTGTAAACAGGCTGCCATGACCATTGGTATTAAAGTATCTGTTTGGATTCCTGTTTTCAGTTCTTTTCAGGTTTTTTTTTTAAGTTTATTTATTCATTTTGAGAGAGAGAGAGAGAGAGAGAGAGAGAGACAGGGAGCATGAGTTGGGAAGGGGCAGAGAGAGAGAGAGAGAGAGGGAATCCCAAGCAAGCTCTGCACTGCCAGTGCGGAGGCCGATGCGGGCTCATACTCAGGAACCATGAGATTATAACCTGAGCCTAAATCAGGAGTTGGACTCCTAATGAGTGAGCCACCCAGGCACCCCAGCTTTCAATTCTATTAGGTATGCACCTAGGAGTGGAATTGCTGGATCGTATGATAATTCTGTGTTTAGCTTTTTTGAGGAACTGCCAAACTGTTTGCTACAAAGGCTGCACCATTTTCCATTCCCACCAGCAATGAGCGCATCCTCAAAAATACTGGTAATTTTAAAGAAGATTTTATTTTATTTATTTTTTATTTATTTTGAGAGACAGGGGTGAGCAGGGGAAGACAGAGAAGGGGGGAGAGGGAGAGGGAGAGGGAAAGAGAGAGAGAGAATGCCAAGCAGGTTCTGCACTCCAGAGCCCAATATGGGGCTTAAAACCAAGAACTGTGAGATCATGACCTGAGCCGAAACCAAGAGTTGGACACTCAACCGACTGAGCCACCCAGGAGCCCCTTAAAGATTTTATTTTTAATTAATCTCTACACCCAACTTGGGGCCCAAACTTACAACCCCAAGATCAAGAGTCATACGCCCTTACGGACTGAGTCAGCCAGGCACCCCAGAAGTACTTGTTATTTTGTTTGTTTTATTTATGGCCATCCTAGTGAATAGTAAGGGTTACATCATTATGGTTGTGATTAACATTACTCTAATAACTAATGATGTTGAACATCTTTTCATATACTTACTGGCCACTTGTATATCTTCTCTAGAGCAATGTCTATTCAAGTCTTTTGTCTTTTGCCTATTTTTTAAATTGAGTTGTTTGTTTTTTTGTTACTGAATTGTAAGGGTTCTTTATATATTCTGGATATTAATCCCTTATCAGATATATGATTTGTATATATTTTCTCCCATTCTGTGGGCTGTCTCCTCACTGTCTTAATCAGGTCTTTCAATGTGCTAAAGTTTTAAATTTTTATGAAGTTCAATTTATCTCTTTGTCTTTTGTTCGTCATGCTTTTGGTGACATATCCAAGAAGTCCATGCCAAATCCAAAGTCATGAAGTCTTCCTCTGTGTTTTCTCCTAAGAGGTTTGTAGTTTAGCTCTTTGATCCATTTTGAGTTAATTTTTATATATTGTTCAAGTTGAGGGTTGAACTTCATTCTTTTGTATTTGGAAATCCAATTTTCCCAACATCTTTTATTGAAAAAAATACCCTTTCCCCCGTATGAGTTTCTTTTCCTGGGCTATCTATCTCATTCCATTGATCTATATGTCTATCCTTATACTAATAGCACTTATAATAATTTTTTTAAGTTTAATTATTTATTGTGAGAGAGAAAGAGGGAGAACACAAGTGGGAAAGGGACAGAGAGAGAGAGAGGGAGGGAGAACACAAGTGGGAAAAGGGCAGAGAGAGAGAGAGAGAGAGAGAGAGAGAGAGAATCCCAAGCAGGCCCCACACCATCAGCACAAAGCCCGATGCAAGGCTCAAATCCACAAACCATGAGATCATGTCCTGAGTCAAAGTCAGGCACTCAATCTACTGAGCCACCAGGCACCTCATTATAGTACTTTTTTTGATTACTATAACTTTGTGGTGAGTTTTAAATCAGAAAGTGTAAGTCTTCCAACTTTATTCTTTTTTTTTCTTTTTTTAATGTTTTATTTATTTTTTGAGAGAAAGAGAGAGAGAAAGAGACAGTGAGAGCAGGGGAGGGACAGAGAGAGAGAGAGAGAGACAGAATCTGAAGACAGGTTCCAGGCTCTGAGCTAGCTATAAGCACAGAGCCTGACACAGGGCTCGAACCCACAAACCGTGAGATCGTGACCTGAGCTGAAGTTGGATGCTCAACTGACTGAGCCACCCAGGCACCCCCAAACTTTATTCATTTTAAAGATTATTCAAGGTCTGTTAAGATTCTATATAAATTTTAAAATGGATTTTTCTATTTCTGCCAAAAATTTCATTGAGATTTTGATAGAGATGGCATTGAATCTGTAGATCACTTTGGGTGGTATTGACACCTTAATGATAGTATGAGGCTTCTCGATCCATGTACATGGAATGTTTTTCCATTTATTGATGTGTTCTTTAATTTTTTTTCAGCAGTGTAAAGTTTTCAGTGTACAAGTCTTTCACCTGCTCTTTTTGATGCTATTGTAAATGGAATTGTTCTCACAATTTCCTTTATGGTTTGTTCATTGCATAGTGTATAGAAATGCAACTGATTTTGTATGTTGATTTTGTACCCTGCAACTTTATTTATTTGTTCATTGACTCGAATAGGTTTTTTTTTAAATTTTAAAATGTTTTATTTATTTTTGATACATAGAGAGACAGAGCATGAGAGGGGGAGGGGCAGAGAGAGAAGGAGACACAGAACCAGAAGCAGGCTCCAGGCTCTGAGCTAGCTGTTAGCACAGAGCCTGACGCGGGGTTCGAACCCACGAATGTGAGATCTGACCTGAGCCGAAGTCAGAGGCTTAACCGACTGAGCCACCCAGGTGCCCCTCGAATAGGTTTTTACAGGAATATGGAATTTTTAGGGTTTTCAACATATTAGCTCATTTCATCGGCACACAGAAAAAATTTTACTTCTTCCTTTCCAATTCGAATGCCATTTGTTTCTTTTTCTTGCCTAATTGTTCAGACTAGAACTTTCTATAGAAATGGCAAAAACAGGCATCTGTTTCGATCCTGATCTTAGCAGAAATGCTTTCAGTTCTTCATCATTGAGTATGATATTAGCTATGAGGTTTTCACAAATGCCTGCACTTTAATAGAAGTTCTGTTCTATTCCTAGTTTGAGTGTTTTTATCATGTTGAATTTTGTTCAATGCTTTTTCTGCTGTGTTTAGATGATCCTTGTTTTTTCCCTTTTAATCTGTTAATATGATATATTACATTGACTTTTGTATGTGAGCCATCTTTGCATTCTGGGAATAAATCCCATTTTGTCATGGTGTATAATTCTTTTAACATGTATAGTTCTTTTAATATGCTAGTATTTTATTGAGATTTTTGTATCAATATTAATAATGAATAATAGTTTTTAGTTTACTTGTAGTGTCTTTAACTATCTTTGGTATCAAGGTTATGCTGGCCTCATAGAATGGGTTAGGAAGTGTTCCTCTCTCATCAATATATGGGGAGAAGTTTGAGAAAGTTGAAGTTACTTTTTCAAATGTTTGGTAGAATTCATCTGTGAAGCCATTCGATTTTCCTTGTTGGGAGGTATTTTGTTTGTTTTGTTTTGTTTTGAGAGGGCATGAGAGTGAGCAGGGAAAGGGCAGAGGGTAAGAGAGAGAGACAGAGACAGAGACGGAGAGACAGAGACAAAGAGACAGAGAGAGAGAATCTTTAATTTTTTAAAAAAGTTTTTATTTATTATTGAGACAGAGACACAGAGCATGAGCTGGGGAGGGGCAGAGAGAGAGGGAGATACAGAACCTGAAGCGGACTCTAGGCTCTGAGCTGTCAGCACAGAGCCAGATGTGGGGTTTGAACCCAAGAACCATGAGATAATGACCTGAGCTGAAGTCGGCGCTCAACTGACTGAGCCACCCAGGCGCCCCACACAGAGAGAGAATCTTAAGCAGACTCCATGCGCAGGGTTGAGCCTGACTTGGGGCTTGATCTTACAATTGTGAGATCATGACCTGAGCTGAAATCAAGAGTTGGACATTCAACTGACTGAGCCACCCAGGTGCCCTGGGAGGTTTTTGATTAATGATTCGATCTCCTCCTTACTTGTTACAGGTCTTCTCAGAGTTTCAATTTCTTCATGGGTCAGTTCTGGCAAATTATTTGTTTCTAAGCATTTGTTCTCCATTATAGCTGTTTTTAAACTGAAATGCTGGTAAATTAGTTACTTTTTTCTGTTTTATTGAATTTTCTTGTCTAAGCGTGTAACTCTCATTTTAAACTCTGATCTGCTGACTGAAAGATGAATTTATTTACAAAGTACCAAGGATGTGAAGGTTTTGTTTGTTTATATTAATGTTGATGTGTTCTATTTTTGTCAAATACATAATAAGATATTTTACTGTGTGTCTTGTAACCCATTAAAAGTGGGAAATTATATATAAGACTATCAAGACCACATAAAAATGCTTCCAAACATACTTGTGACTTATAGTTTAAATTACAGGGTTTCTCTGGTATTTTGGGGGAAAATACCATTATCAGCTGACAATTTTCCCTACTCTTGGTAAACTGCCCTTGGTTTATTTTTGTATGTTATTTTTTAAAGTTTATTTTTATTTTAAGAGACAGAGAAAGAGAGAACATGAGCAGGGCAGGTGGAGAGAGAGAGAGAGAGAGTGAGGATTCCAAGTAGGAATTCCTGCGCTGTCAGCAGGCAGAGCCTGACACAGGGCTTGAACTCAACAAATAGTGAGATCATGAGCTGAGTTGACATCAAGAATTGAATGAATACTTAACCAACTGAACTGCCCAGGTACCCCTGTGTGTTTTGCTTTTGTTTCTTAATGTTTAAAATTTATTTATTTTCAATTAATTAATTAATTTGAGATTGAGAGAAAGAGAGAGAGAGAGGCAGAGAGTTCAAACAAGCCAAGGAGTGGCAGAGAGACTGGAGAGAGAGAATCCCAAGCAGACTCCATGCTGTCAGAGCAGAGCCTGACACGGGGCTTGATCTCATGAACCATGAGATCATGACCTGAGCTGAAATCAAGAGTTAGATGCTTAACTGACTAAGCCATCCAGGCGCCCCTTGTTTTTGTTTTTTAAATATGTTAATTTTTAAAATAATCTCCACACCTATTGAGCGACTTGAACTCATAACCACAAGATCAAAAGCCACATGCTCCACTGGTTGAGTCAGCTAGATGCTCCCAATTGACCTTGTTTTTACATGGTCTTTTAGCACATTTAATTGGTACAAAGGAATGGACCAATGATGAATTTGGGCCCAGTTTAAATGTCTCAAGTTTCTTTTCAGCAACTGAGTCAGGTAGAGCCAAGAAGAGCAACGCCCATCTGTGTGGTACAGGAGCTTGTGACTCTCCTCTGTGTTTCCCCCTGGTCCTCATGGTGGCTGTTTACTGGTAGAGAGTCCTTTGCTCAGTGATTATTTATTGAGCACCTGCCATGTTCCAGACACCATTGTAGACAATGATACCCAACACAGAAGCACAGCAAACGGGCAGCTTCCTGGGTGGTAGGAGAACCAAGGGATGAAACCAACACCGAATGGCAACATCAGTCCTCAAAATGTAAATGATTCTGCCATTCAGACTGTTCTGTTCCTAATAACGGAGTGACTCCATTTGCAGACATGGCCATCTTGGCTGGGGCTGGGTTGGCCTCCATGTTGGAAGTCGAGTAGCTACTTTGAAGGGGAAGAAGACCCTGATGAAGCAGTAGGTAAATTTGCTCAGGGCCTTGGAAGCCTTCCAGAACTATATGTGGAGGAAAATGTATGGTGGAACAGGATGTAACCATTTCACCGGATGCAAGCTACTCACACAGATAGAGACAGAGAGGAGATTTGAGGTTTGGCTTCCTAATAGCTCTGCTTGAAGTGAAGGGCTAATGATGCTTTGGGTTAAACTAGTAATTTCCAAACCATAGGGCTTTCAACAACAGCACACAAGATCTTACTGTAAAAGGGTAACCAGTTCTGTTGGACGATACCTCAGCATTGCATTTTAATCAGATACCAAGAGAAGCTGACTGGTGCCTAACTTGAGAGTTCCTACAATTCTGAAATATGTTCTACGGAAGGAATAGGGATAAATCTTGCCAGTGGTCTCCTACAGTGAGTCAGACATGTGTCAGGAAAGATCTACTAGCAGAGTATCATTCCATCCATGGTTCAAAGATTGTGCTTTTTCCTCTTGAGTTACATTTTCATTGAGAGGACAGAATTGAATTTTTCAAGTGTTGGGGCTTCAAAGGGTTTTTAAGGCTTCCATATGTGATTGAATTTCTTCAGGACACATTCTCAGACAGAGTGAGATGATCTCCCAGGGTGGAGAAATCACAGTTTTCCAGCTCCTGCCGAGTGTTGACCCAGAGTCTGCTGCGGTTTAACTGAGGTGCTTTAGTCATCTGCCGACTGGAAGCCCAGGATTGGAAATTTAACATGGAATAAATAATTAAATCTCGGCTTCCACAGGTACAGAGGGTGCAAATAATCCAACTGCCTGCCGCCCGGGCATTCCGTATCTTGGGCCATTTACATCTAATGCCCAGGCACTTGCTTGTAACTGAGTATGTCAGAACGCGACTCCTGCTGGGGACAGGGGAGGGGCACTGTTTCTGTGCTCATCTGTCTGCTGGAAGGCCTCCCCGTCTGACTCCTCTGGAGACCCTTTGCTGCCTTGGTTTCCAGGGAAATTCATCTGCTCCCTGCCCAGGCCTGAATACTGAAAACTAAAGCCAGGGGCTTCTGAGTGGCTTAGTTTGTTAAGCGTCCGACTCCTGATTTTGGCTCAGATCATAATCTCGAAGTTTGTGAGATGGAGCCCTGAGTCGGGCTGCACACTGACAGCTCAGAGTCTGCTTGGAATTCTCTCCCTCTCTCTCTCTCTCTCTCTCTCTCTCTCTCTCTGCCCCTCCCCAGTCCCCATGCTTGCTGTCTCTAAAAATAAATAGAATAATCAAACATACAAAATGAAAATGATAATCATCTCCTTTTCTGGTTAAATGAGGGAGGTGATATATTGAAGGGAAGCCCAGGAAAATTGCTCACTTAATTAGAGACGTTTCAGATGGGTTTGCTCTTGGGGGAAGACCTTAAAAACTTTATTCTCAGAGTTAAGTGTTTGAACCTGAGACCATCTGAGCACTGGGGAGTGGCTGAACGTTAGTGTCATTTTCTGCTTCAGTAGCAAATCTGACAAAGGGCACTGAGCAGAAGCAATCCATTTTCTGATGACCAAGGTGAGAACACAACTATTGGTTCTGATTATGTCTGTGCCATTTATATGGTTTTGTACGTGGTGGAAATTTAATAGCAGTGTGTGAAATGAGCAAGAGAAATAATGCTGATGTCGTCATGATTTGCACTGACTAGCTGTGGTCTTGTCTGGTCTGGAGCCACTCACGGGGACGTCCCCAGACCAGCAGCATCAGCATCACCTGGAAACTAGTTAGGATGGAAAATTCTCAGGCCCTCTTCCAGATCTGCAGACGCGCATCTCTGAGGAGGACCCAAGAATCTGTTTTTAAGATATCCTCCTGTGATTCTGGTGCCCATTAGAATCTGAGCATCGCCGACCTAGAGTTGCATCCACAGGGCAAGGGGCTTAAGCATCTGACGTAGACTCCCCTTCCTCTCTCAGTAGGAAGTCCGCTGGGCTGGTTGCGAGAGAACAGTATTTTAAATCTCACATGGACATGTTTCTTCACCACTCTACACCACCCCCCTGCCCCCCACCCCCCAGCTGCCACCACAGCTTTTCATTCAGAACACAGCTAGTCTCCTGGCTCTTTTCTTTGGGTCTCATGTTTCCAGATTCTGTGTTCCGTCCTTTTTTAGGGCAATAGTGATGGGGTGGGTGGGAGGCGTCCTTCAATTTTGCTTATTGGCAGAAGGAGGGTGGGTCATCATGTCGGACTTCCATTGCTCATCGAGTGCCCAGCATGTGCTAGGCTTGGGCCACAGTGAACAGTACGCGGTTCCTGTCCCCAGGACCTCAGGAGCTCCAAAGGAGGCACACAGGGAGGTGGTGGGTGCTGAGCCACTCACTGGGCTGTACCTGGGAGCACGCCGATTGACCACGCTCAGACTTGGGCCAGGGTGGGGTAGGAGAGGCTTCCTGGAGGAAGTGCTGCTTGAGCCACCTCTTTTAGGACAAGGAGGGTGGCAGCAGGGGGCAAAGAGGTAGGGGCCGAAGGGAATTTTAGGTGGAAGGAACAGCACTGAAAGCAAACTCTAGAGAGGGCTTTATTCAGCTTTTGGGGACACTATTATTTACTTATCAGTTTTTCTTTTTCTTTTATTTTTTAGTTATCTAAGTTAATTATTTTTTAAAAATTTTATTTATTTATTTTGAGAAACAGAGAGTCTGTGTGTGTGTGTGTGTGTGTGTGTGTGTGTGTGTGTGTGTGAGCATGTTGGGGAGGAATAGAGAGACAAGGAGAGAGGGAATCCCAACCTGGCTCTGTGATGTCAGCACAGAGCTGATTTGGGGTTCGATCTCACAAACCGAGAGATCGTGATCTGAGCTGAAATCGAGTCAGAGGCTTAACCAGCTGAGTCACCCAGGTACCTCCAGTTTTACTTTTTAAATTGAGTGATAGCCTACATGGAGTAGAGTGTTTATTAACTCTTAAGTTTGCTGCTCGATGGATTGTTAAAAATTTTTCTTTATCTTTGTTTTGGAGAGAGAGAGAGAAACAGAGTGCAAGTCGGGGAGGAACAGAGAAAGAGGGAGACCCAGAATCCAAAGTAGGCTCCAGGAGCTCTGAGCTGTCAGCACAGAGTCCCATGTGAGGCTTGAACCCACAAACTGTGAGATCACGACCTGAGCTGATGTCGGATGCTTAGCCAACTAAGCCACCCAGGCGCCCTGCAGCTGGACAGATTCTTAAACATGTCCAAACTCTTATTAACCACCGGCCACGTCAAAACGTGAGACATTCCAGCCTCCCCAAAGGCTCCCCTATTGGCCACAGACCCTCCCCTAAATGAAACCCATTCTCACCTCTGCCACTATGGATACATTCGCATTGGGGACTTTTTAAGACTCTAAATAAACTTTAACAACAAAAATTTGTCCTGGATAGCCAAAGACCCCTAAATCCAAATGTAGCTCCAAACGATGTGTTTTGCTTGGCACATACATTTTTAAAAATTCATTGCCAATGCTAAAATATTGGGGGATTTCACATAACAACTGAGAGGTCTGGCAGTACAGGGTCATGGACCTTGGTGGTAGGTAGGGACAGTTCCCACTGAAGATCGGGTATCCACTCTTTGGTAGTTCCCAATTGCTTCCTTCTAGGTACACATGTTACCTGCTGGCCCCATGGGCATGTGAGTTTGCAATCTCTGCCTTTACATATTATTTTGTTTCTTGTTTGGGACCCCCAGCACGGCCGAGGGTGGTTAATGATTCTTACTCCTCCATTCACCTGCATTTATGGAGCGCCGACTGACTACGAGCCAGGCACATGGCGGGCATTGGGAATACAGAGGTGCTCATGGCAGAAAGATGATGCATTATTTGTCAGCTTGCAACGCAGGTGACCAGATGTGTGGCACAGTCCTGTCTTTGTGAGTTTACTTCTTGTTACACCCCTTGGATGTCACCCATGCTGGCTGTGTCCCTGAGCCCACCTAATCCTTTATAACCACCATGACACTTCTTTTAAAGTTTATTTATTTATTTTGAGAGAGGCAGAGAGGAAGTAGGGGAAGGGCAGGGAGAGGTGTGGACAGAGGATCTAAAGCAGGTTCTAAGCAGAGAGCCTGACGCGGGGCTTGAACTCACGAACTGTGAGATTATGACCTGAGCCAAAGTCGGATGCCCAACCGACTGAGCCACCCAGGCGCCCTTTCCACTTTCACACTTTTGGCATCCTTATCACCCTCTCTCCTTTCTCTCTGGCCCCTACCCCTCCTTCAAGTACTTCCTCAAGTCCTACCTCTTCTAAGAAATCTTCTCTGACTGTTCCTTTGTCCAGTGGCACCTGTCCCCTCTGAACTTCCATTAGTGCGTCTCCCACATCACTGCACAAATGATTCTGGTGTTGGTTCCCTCACATTAAAAAAAGGGGGGGATTGTTTCATATTTTAAAAAATGTTTATTTTTTTGAGAGAGTGAATGAGCACATGTGCGAGGGAGAGGCAGAGAGAGAGAATCCCGACAGGGGGCTCGATCGCACCAACCATGAGATCATGACCTGAGCTGAAATCAGGCCTTGTTTCTTAAACTAGACACCACACAGCCTTTGGGCAGAGTCTTTGTCGTGCATTCCCTGGCATTGCCCCACAATGCCCTGCACGGTCCTGGGCACCGGGCAGGCACCCAGTCAATGTGGGGGTGGGCTGGGGAGCAAAGCTGAGCCCCAGGAGAGGCCGCAGACAGCAGTGCCTTGGGGGGAGGCCGGACAGGGAAGCCCTTTCAAGACGCCCCGGCCTCGTCACCAGGAGCTGCCCTTGCTGGCACTTGTCTGTGAGGAGTCCTGCCCGTCTGTGAGGACCGAGCGTCCTTGTGAGAGCGTTGACACCCTGTGAGGAGGACATAGACACTCCGGTCGCTGGGCCGCAGGCATTCCGGGCAGTGTCATGTGAGGTGGCATTTGAGGTTATCCCCTTACAGCCTGACACGGTGTCCCTGGGGGTGGCAGGACAAGGTTCGCTGAAGGCAGCTTGTGGCTGGAAAAGGAAGGTGTCATTTTGATGGCCGTTCCCGCAGCCCCCGGCCGCGCTCCGTCAAGAGCCTGGGAAGCCACTTTCAGGTCCTGGCTCTGCGATGCCGATTGACAAAAGCAACCCGTTGCACTCGCCCCCCGCCTTGGAGCATTCCCTCCAGAAAACGTACCTTAGTTGCTGGCAAAGGATGGTGACCTTTCTTTAGTAGACGTCTGCTCGCGGCCCAGCCGGCCAGGCCACTGCTGTGGAGGTGGGAGGGGTAAGAAGAGCCTTTAATTTAAGGGCCAAGAACCATCCCATTTGCTCGGGTTCTGTTATATGTCACTTGGTGTGCAGGGTTCCAAGAACTACTTGGCTTCTTGACAGGGAACATGATAGAATGTCAGGACCTAAGCTAATGTAGAATATGTTTTGCCCCGCCAAGTCACGCATGGGCAAAGCCAGGAGCCCATCGGTCATTCACACGTCTGGGCCATGCGGCTGAGGGGCTCCACGGATGGGGTTTTAGCCTTTCCAGAGCGATGGGGTGATGGAGGTCAGGCTCACAGTGGCTTCTTAACTCAGAGCAGGCTGATTTGGAAAAGCATGAGGCATCCCTTTAAAAAAAGATGCACATTCTTAAAAGGCATTTGTTTCCTGTCTCTCTTTCCTCCCTTATACTTTCCCCCTTCCTGTGTGTGTGTGTGTGTTTTAACCTCTCTCCACCTTCCTTTCCCTCTTCTCTTTCTGAATCTTTGTATTTATCTGTTGTGCCTGTGGCATCGATCCCAGATTTCCCAGGTGACAGGCTGGCCAGGTTCAGAGGGGCTACATTCTAGTGCATGGGGGCTTCAGATTTAGATAGGAGGTCAACAAGACCTACAGGTTTCCAGGGTTCAGCCTTTGGCTGCTTAGGGAAGGCCACCATGATGCTCTCATTGAGCAAAATCATTGTGGGGAAGTTGTCCTAAGTAAGAAATGTTTGGCTGCCAACAGGAAACCCAGTGGATAGTGGCTTACCCACGGGGGCCTCTATCCTCTACCTAATAAGGAGTCTAGAGGCCAGTGGCCCCAGGTTGGTTGAGTGGTTCAACGGAGACTTCAGGGACCTGGGGTCTTTCCATGCCTCCACCTCGCCATGTCCTTATTTATTTATTTTTAAACATTTAAAAATGTTTGTTTATTTTGAAAGAGAGAGAGACAGAGCTCAGTGAGTGGGGGGGGGCGGGTCAGAGGGAGAGGGATACACAGAATCAGAAAAGCAGGCTCCAGGCTCTGAGCTGTCAGCACAGAGCCCGGCGTGGGGCTCGAACTCACAAACTGCGAGATCATCACCTGAGCCAGAGTCAGACGCTCAACTGACTGAGCCCCCCGGGCGCCCTTGGTCAGGCCCTTATTCTGCACACCTGCACTTATTCTCGTGTGTGTGGTCTCTTCTCGACAGGTACCAGGAGTTGTGTATTTTCATGCAAGCAGCCAGGAGACCGTGGGGAGTGTGCGGCAGGCCATACGAGTCTCATTTACCTCTCCCATCTGGGAGTGGAAATTTTGGATCCTTGTTGCAAGGGAAATACTGTTTAAATATAAGAACTGACATGTGGGCCTGAGTCATTCTGGGCCGTCGGTGCCAGTGTGAGTGGAGACTCCATTTTCCTGGGGACCATTTTCAACTCTGTGTTACCAGTTGTTGTTTCTCAACATCACAGATTGTGAAGAACTTCATTTCTGTGTGGTTTCTTCCAGCCCAGGGTTCACAGTTGGGCTTAATTTTCATTGACGGACCAAGGCTAAACTGAGAATTTTTATGAGCTTCTGCCTTGGAGACCAATAAAGTCTGGCCTCCACCCCCCCGGGAGTGATTCCCTTTTTTTTCTGGGTGGTTCCTCGTATCAGCCTGGGCCATGGGTAACATACTGTTCACATCATTAACCTCGTGGATTAGTGTTAAGTTACAGTGCCCTCTGGTTGGAAGTTCATCTTTTGAAAAGTTTAGGTCTAGTGTTCATTTTGCCCTTTCTCGCATTGAATCTCGGGAAATTATTTCTCTGCTAAAATAATTTCAGTTTTTGACATGCTTGTCCACACCCATGCATGTGCACCTACCGCAGCTCTCCGCCACTCCAGTGGGAAAGGGAGGCTGTGGTTTCATGGTAGCTGTCTTTTTGATGAATGTCCCCATGTCCACCCAGAGGCCGTGACATTCCTGTCTTCCCCACTTGATAATCTGAAAATCTTCCGAACCAGATTGCCCCGCTCCAGGCCTGCAACTCCGGAATGCCACATGGGTTCTGGGTTTCAGTCCCCAGGGCCCACGCTGGGCAGCCTGTGTCAGAGCCTGGGGGCCTGGCCGCTAAGGCAGAGAGCTAACGGAGGCCATTCCAGAGTGCGGAGAAGACAGCGCGCTCTGGGGACGGGGCAGGGGGACAGCGGGCAGAGCAGGGGCCTGTGCAGCAGGATGCTGTCACGTGGTCTCGTTTCAGCCTCCCCTTTTCATCTCCTCCCTGATGCTTCTTGCTCCTTCCGCCCCCTCAGTCTTTCCCACCAAAATGTGCTCCCAAATGTGCTCAAGTGTTCTCTTCATTTTCCAACCTGCAGACGAGGACCGTGCCCTTGCCACAGGCATCCCTCCTCCCACAGCAGAAGACGGTACCTTAACAGCCGGTAATTCTGGCTTTCTTCCTTTATAAAGTTGCCAGCCATGAAGCTTATAATTGGCTTTGTGATCAGAAGGATTTGTCATACTTTCGGCTGGAGTTTGGGTATCTTCCAGAAGAGGCATTGTTGGGATTCAGGGTCTAGTCTGCTTGGCCCCCCACCCCCACCCCCGCCCCATCCCCAGGCTTTAAGAGTGAAATGAAGAGATCTCTGAGGGGAGAGTTCTGGATCTAGATAGCCTGCCTTGGAGTCAGAGCCCAACAGTTAACCCACTTGCTAGGTGCCCTTCGGGTATGTTATTTAAGCTCTCTGTACAGTAGTTTTTCTATCCGCAGAATGGGAACAACACATCGTACATGCCACACATGGTTGGTAGGAGTCAATGAGTTAATGTGTAGAGACTTAAAATATGATCTGGCAATGAGTAAGCAGCATGTAAGTGTTGTTAAATAAATAAATCTTACTAGCCTGAGATATTTTTGTTGGCTTACTACTTCTCCAACTGAAGTTTTCTTGAGATAATTGTAGATTCAGATACAATTATAATGCAGAGTTCCCACGTACATGTTCCGTGTATCTAGTTTCCCCCTGCTGGTAACATTTTGCAAAACTACGGTACAATCTGGCAGCCAGGATATCAACACTGATACAATCCACCTATTTTTTTTTTTAAAGTAGGCCTCACCTCCAGTGCAAAGCCCAAGGTGGGGCTTGAACTCACGACCCTGAGATCAAGAATTGGACGTTTAACTGTCGGAGCCACCGACCGCCCCTACAATCCACGCATCTTATTCACATCTCCCCAGTGTTATGTGTACTTCTTTGTACATGTATGTGCATTTAGTTGCATGTAGTTTTATCCATCATGTTGCCCTTTCATAACCACATCTCCCTCCCTCCTTTTCCCACCAGGCCCTGGCAATGACTAATCTGATCGCCATTTCTAAAAGTTTGTCCTTTTGAAAAATGTTACATAAATGGAATCATACCATTTGCTACCTTTGGGGATTAGCTTTATTCTTTTGGCGTAATTTCCTAGAGCCTTACCCACCTTGTTGTGTCTATCAGTAGTTCATTCCTTTTTCTTGCTGGCTAGGATTCCCTGGTGCATACAAAACGCATTCGTTTTGAGGGATGTCTGGGTTTCCCCCAGCCTTTGGCTGTGACACAAAGCCGCTCTGAACATTTGTGTGTAGGTTTTTGTGTGAGCATGTGTTCTCATTGCGTGGAGCTAAATGCCCAGGAGTGCAGTTGTTGGGTCATATGGTAATTGTAGGTTTAGGTTTACTACTGTAATATGTAGAACACTTTGTTATTTAAATATGTGCCTCCCAGCAATAAATTTATGTTCAATTCTTTGACTTACAGTAAACATTGTGTCGTACTTGTTAAATAAATTAAAATGAGCCACTGACTTTTACAACATGTCTGAGACTGTGGAAAAGATAGATGAGGGAAGGCGATTCAAATGGTAGGTATGGTGGTGATTCTGGCCTTCAAGAGATGTTGCACCTTGGGTCTGAGAATCGAGGATTCACAAATAATAGCCGATGGGGATTGTGTGCTGCCAGATTATCGAAGGCTTGAAAAAACCCCAGTGGACAGCGTGGTGAGAAGTGGGGATGGGGAGAGAGTGAAAGTCTGAGGAAGGGTTGTCAGTGTTGGTTCCACCATACTTCAGACTGGGAATGTGATGGTCTTTTTGTAGTTGAGGAAAAAATTGGAAATATTTGGGTTTGAAGAAAAGCATCAATTTTGCATAGAGAGTGTGTTTGGGTCAAAGGTAAGGACATAGTAGAATCATAAATTTGTTTGTAACAGCACAATTATAAGGAGAGAACAGAAGTTGCTGGAAAATCAGCTGGATCTAAGGGTTGATCATTGTGGACTAAGAGCCCGGCCCTTGGCCAGATCCCACTGGCTTCCCCAACTCCCAACAGGATGCTCTTCCTGTCTGTGGAGTGGGGGGTCAGTCCGATGGCATGCAGTGCAAGTCCAGCCAGCGTGCTTGATGCCTGGAGCAGATAATTTTTCACCTTCCTGTTCTCCGTGCGCCAAAATTGTTTTCCGTAAAAATCACCTAATCAGCAGTCATTGTTTTCTTGATTTTTTCCCTTTAGTTTGTAAATAATGAAGAATTAAAATATATATGTATTTAAGTTTTAAAGATGCTAGGGAAATTTAATACAATATTTCACATCTGAATTAAAATTCGCGCTTGCCAAGCAAAATGATTACAGGTTGCAGTTTGCTGTTTTAAATTTTAAATGCAATTAAAAGCCCCTAGTGGTCGCAGAGTAGTGGAATGGTTAGTTTTCTTTCTTTGCTTTTATAATTACTGAGCTATCACTGTTTACTGTATATCTGTTTAAACATAGGAATATAGGGGCGCCTGAGTGGCTCAGTCAGTTGAGCGTCCGACTTCGCCTCAGGTCATGATCTCACAGTCTGTGGGTTCGTGCTCCATGTGGTGCTCTGTGCTGACAGCTTGGAGCCTGGAGCCTGCTTTGGATTCTGTGTCTCCCTCTCTCTCTGCCCCTCCCCTGTTCACTCTCTGTCTCTCTTTCTCTCAAAATAAAATAAAGACATTAAAAAAATTAAAAAAAGAAAAAGCAGATGACTTCTAGCGGTTTTACTAGTCTTTTAAATTATCTGGAGACAAAGCCCTACTACCTTAATTGCCTGCACCAGGCAAGCCCCACACTGGGTCTCAACACTAATGAAAAAAAGCAGGAGGTTTGGGAAATCAGTTGACCAGCCTTTGAAGCCCAGCCTTGCCTGTTTGTAGCCCCGTGACTTTGAGCAAGTCTTACTGGCTGTAGCCAGCTTCCTTATCTGCAAAATGGTAAGATTTTGTGTGAGTTAATAATGTAATGTGCCAGAGACCCTGGGGTAGGCTCCAGCACACAGGAGGATCTCAAGAACTGTGAGCTGTCTTCCCTTCTCCCTTTTAGAATGGGCAGCCTCTGTGGGTCTCTGAGACTAGCCCTGGATTCTGAGAAGCGAGCTCAGGCTGAGCATCCTTTTCTGATACCCCCCTGCCCCTCATCCCCCCAGGCAGCATTTATTGGGTGACAGTGTAGAGCCCCAGGGAAAACTTGAAGAACTCTCGTGCGTTCTGAGATGCGTCCATCAGAATGGGTATGGAGAGCTGCTCTGGGCGCTCTTGCACGGAGGGGTGGGGAATTTCTGGATGATGTGTTCGGTTCGTGTGTCCAGAGGGTAAACCTCAGGATCAAAAGTGATTCTCCTTTGCTTGAGAGAGGAGCGGTTCCGCACCTGTTTCTTCTAATTGAGGAGGCTTGGCTGGGTGGTGAGCGCCTCTTACAGATCACTTTTCTCCTCTTTGTCTGCCTCCTCCTCCCACTGATAATTGCCAAGGAATGTGGTCCAGGCCTTTTGTTGGCTTCTGTGAGCCTTTTATAGCAGTTTAGAAAGAATTCTTGGTATTCCTATCGTGTATTAAAGATCAAGCTATTCTTATGCATGACCCAGCTCAAATTAAACATGGAAATACACGTTCAGATGATCCAAGGAGGCGCTAGGACCACTACTTTGTGTAGCAAATTTTTGTCATAAAACGAACCTTTTCCACGTTAAAGGGGCTAAAGAGAATTCCTAATTTTATACAGTTTAATCCACCAACTGATAAGGTTTTCTTTTCCTTTACTTTTGTGGGAAGTCCATTTAGAGACAGCTTCTTAGAGTATAGAGAAGGGAGCACTTATTTTGTTATTGAAAAAAATCGAGAGCGTATTCCAGAGTTTATCCGAAAAAACTATTTCATGTTGTAAATAATCTCAGATGTAGATTTTTGGATGTGAAATGGAGCTTAAGATTTTATTTTGGCTAACCTGATATTCCAGAATGTTTTATATTTCTACAATATTAGCTGCATAGCCAATTCATTTCAACTGGAAAATGCATCAGAAAACATATAATTTAAGCTAAAAATAAACTATTGTGGTTTTTTTCCCCCTCTGACCTGATTCTCAGCTTGCCAAATTATTCCTTAGAGAAAGCTGAAGACTTATAGAAAATGTAATGAATGATCTTAAAGCCAAGCATGAGAGATCTGAAGCCCTAAAAATGCAGAGTAAAGTAAATATGTGGTCATATGGTTAAATTAATGTGCCTGGACAGGCCTGGCTGGCATGTGTCTGTTTTAATGCTCTGTTGTTGCCATTTTGAAATCCTTAGTAATAATTAATTAATATTAATTAATTAATTAATAATTCTTAATTTTTGAACAAGGGCTCCAAGTTTTCGTTTTACAATGGACTCCGCAAATGATGTAGCTGGCTCTATGTATTGGCTACTTGGTAATTCAGTTCAAACTAGTTTTGGGGGGCTTTTAAATTTCCAGCTTAATCCTAACTAGACATTTACCAGCTTTTTACAAAACTTCTTTTCTATTACATGAATTTGTGAGAACCAGCATCATGACCTTTTACTTAGATACGTGTTTTGCCAACAATTTTCACAGTTGTAATTACTGGATGAAGTGGTGTTTTTGAACATTTTAATTTTGTTGCATATGATAGAAAATTAAAATCTCATTTCTTCTAGAATCTCTTCAAATATGTAGGTTCTATGATTTTTGCTGGATAATAAGTGAAATGAAACACTTCTCAAATTATTTTATTTATTTTTTATTTTTTAAATTTTTTTTTTTTTTTTTTTTTTGAGAAAGAGACGGAGTGAGCAGGGGAGGTGCAGGGAGGGAGACACAGAATCCAGAGCAGGCTCCAGGCTCCGAGCTGTCAGCACAGAGCCTGAGGCGGGGTTCGAACTCATGAACCATGAGATCATGACCTGAGCCTAAGTCAGACACCTAACCGACTGAGCCACCCAAGCGCCCTTATTTCTCAAATGGCTTAGGCCATCAAACATGCTTGATCTTGGGGTTGTGAGTTCACAACATTGTAAGGTTGTGAGCTGCACATTGTAAGGATGCAGGTCTGATTCAGGTTTCCCCTCTGACCTTGAAGGCCAGCTAACACCATTAACATTTCTGGGGGTGGGCCTAAAGATGGAGGTTAAGACTAGTCACACCCTACCTGAGGGTCCTAGTCACGCCCTACCTGAGGGTTCTGGGTCCACTCTGTAATTGGTTAAAGTTACTGTCAATGATGTGATGCTATATTGATTGGACCCCTGTACCTGTGTCACAGTTTCCTGTAACTCCCCCTTCCCAAACTCATAAAAGGCCCTGCCCCACCATGTTC
>NC_043701.1:167705394-167716498 GCF_006229205.1 Suricata suricatta
GCATAGAGATTACATAAGTAAATAAGTATTAAAGAAAAAATAAAAGACCTGTTCAAATGCTTAATAATGACTTGTGAGAGGCTGGGATTTCAGAAGATTTTCACTTTTTCAATTTAATAGCTCTGAATTCAAATGTCTATAACAAGCAGAAATTATTTTTGTAATTTGGGAGACAAAAGGAATAATAAAGATAAAAAGAAAGAGTCTCTTAACTAGTAGCTTGAAAAAGAGGAGGTTCCTTGTGATCTAGCAAGCAGCCCTGTGGACTTGGGGCTTGGGCCTCCCATTCCTGCAGGGCAGTCACAGAAATGTGAAGTTCAAGATAATAACTCGGGAGCAAGCATGGCCGAGAGCGGGCGGCCCTATTCATGGCAGAAATGCTCAGTGGGTGTTTGTAAACTTGAGGATAAGCTGGGCTTGGCAGCCAGTTTTACACGAGGCACTGATGGACTCCTGTTTCATTTTAGTCCTGGGCTGTCCATGGTCGCGTTTCTCTGTTTTTCTTGTTTTAAAAGCTCCTCTCAACTCTTCAATAGCAGGTCAGAAATGTGGCCCTTTCGGCCAAAGCCGCAGCTCGCCTTTGAACCAGGACGGGGCTGTCCTTACGATGAGGGGTCAGGTTCGGTGTGAGATAAACAGCTCAGCCTGTAAACCCTTGTTGACATCTCTCTCACCACCGTCCCCGGAGACTCTCCTGCTGCTCGTGAGGCAGCCAGCATTTAAATGCTGGGGTCAGGAGTGAAAGTGGGTGACCCTGGCATTTTCTTGCTGGCCACCTGCCTCCGAGAGGGCAGCCCCGCGGGTGTGCTGGGAGCACTGGAGCGGACGCCAGGCCAGCGCAGGACCAGCTCTGCCCGGACGGCGGGGCTCGGCTCTCAGGCTCCTGTCTGTGCTGTTGATGGGCAGAGACACTTTGAGTAAGGGCCCTGACGGGTCTTAAATGGAATTTTAAAAATTATTATTTTATTAATTTAAACATTAAAAAATATTTTTTTGAGAGAGAGAGAGAGAGAGAGAGAGAGAGAGAGAGAAAGAGATACAGAGCACAAATAGGGGAAAGGAGCAGAGAGAGGGAGACAGAGAATCTCAAGCAGGTTGGAGCCAGACACCTGGGACATGACCTGAGCTGAAATTAAGAGTCGGATGCTCACCCCACTGAGCCACCCAGGTGCCCTATTATTATTGTTATTAATGTTTATTTATTCTTGAGAGTTAGAGACAGAGCATGAGCAGGGGAAGGGCAGAGAGAGGGAGACAGAATCTGAAGCAGCCTCCAGGCTCTGAGCTAGCTGTCAGCATGGAGCCTGACACAGGGCTCGAACTCTGAAACCATGAAATTATGACCTGAGCCAAAGTTGGACACCTAACCGACTGGGCCATTCAGGCACCCCTATCATTATTTTTATTTTAAAGAAGATTTTTTTTAAGTTTATTTATTTTGAGATAGAGAGAGATCATGATGTGGGCTGAAACCAAGAGTGGCATGCTTAGCTAACTGAGCCAGCCAGGCGCCCCTTATTATTATTATTTTTAAATTTTTTAATTTTTATTTTAGAAAGATGCAGGGAGGGGAGAGGAGAGAGAGAGAGAGAGAGAGAGAGAGAGAGAGAGAGAGAGAGAGAGAGAGAGAGAGAGAGAGAATGAGAATCAATCTCCAGCAGGCTTCGTGCTCAGTGTGGATCCCAATGTGAGGCTCAATTCCACAACCCTGGGATCATGGGATCATGACCTGAGCCAAAATTAAGACCAGGACACTCAGCCACCCAGGTGCCCCTATTTATTTACTCTTAAAGTTTTGTTAATTTAAGTAATCTCTGCACCCAACATGGAGCTTGAACTTACAGCCTTGAGATCAGGAGTGACATGCTCCACTGACAGCCAGCCAGGTGTCTGTTGGCCAATTTCTTTTTTCACTTGTGTCCCTTTTGGAGGCCCAGGGTCTGCCACACAGAGGGCAGGATAGGGTGAGGGTCCCACATCTTCTGGACCTGCTTCAGTTAGCATTATATTTTAGCCTTCCGCCTAGTGTTTCATATGAAGAGAGAGTTCACCATGTAGAAGCAGGAAGCGTGAAAACCACAGTCTGATCCATCTCTTGCCATGCTTTACATCCTCAGCATCTCAGGTCTCTAGCTCTAACATTAGTGCTGATGCATGAAGACACTTACTAATAGTTGGGCTATGACTACAGTGAACGTTTTGCTTTGTATATGAGGTAGTTTTTAGCAGAGGAGGTTGGTGGTTGGCTGAGCAGGATATGCCCAGATAATCTGGAAATGCAGTCAGGACTGTAAATAGTGACAGTAATGCACACGCTTCTGTGGCGTGTACTGTGTGCTCAGCATTTACCACGTGCAGGCCCTTCACATGTTCGCTCTGTTAATTCTTACAACAACTCCCCGGGTCGGCATTGTCTTATCCTCACTGGACCACCAGTTCTGAGTTTAGAGAGCATATGAATTTGGAGTCTGTTGCATTGGGTCTCCCTTGGCTTCCCAGCCAAAGCCCAAACCCCACCCCAACCCTGCCCAACAGGGAAAGACTGAGGAAGGAGGGAGAAGCTCACCTCTTCTTGAAGAGAGGCTGGTCCCTCTCTTACTCCCCCGTTTTGGGGGAGAGGGGTGGGACTTCCTTTCCCAAAGTCTTGTGAGCACTGGGCACCTCAGTGACTAGTTTCCCAGTTGGACCTCTGCTCTGGGCTCCCCACACAGGAGGAGAACTGGAGGTAGGGCCATCACCTGAAGGACAGGTTGAGCCCCAGACCCTAGAATGGGGGGAAGGGCCGTTGACATGGGGGCCACCGTCTTCTGGGACTACTCTTGCTTGGGGAACAAGAAGGCTTCCACACAGAAAAGGTTAATCTGAGATGCCATTCCCAGAAGGTGGCATCCAGATTTCCCAGGGTTTCTCTAGAGGAGTGTCTTGGGATGGATGCTCTTGTCAGTCTCCCTGAGCCCAAAGACCACAGATGACGATGTGTATGTAGCAGCAGCAGTAGTTGCCATTGTAGTCGTCACTGTAGTAGGTAATCGTGAATAGAGATAGTGCTCTTAAACTAAAGGCTACTGCAATAGTCTAAGCATAGCATGAAAAGACTTTCTAGGATTTTCCTGTCTTTATTGGTTAAGCCAAATGAAAACTGTCCTAGAGATTCCAGTCATTATTCTTCTCTATGTCACAGGTGTACACTTTATCACCTGGACTCAAATATATGTTACTTTTTGGCTGAAACAGTTTTTTTTTTTTTCTGTTAATTCCCCAGCACACCTATTATGCTCTCTGTAAAGAAGCTGAAAATGATGATCAGTCATTTTAGGTCATCCTCACTTTGGCTTCCAGTTTTGAGTGTCTCTTACTTCTTCTCTAGTGCCTCAGTTCCTCCAGGCCACATCCTGTAATATTCTTCTGTTCTGCCTGCTGTTTCAATCTTGCTCTTGTTTTAAGGTTCTCAATGTGAGAATCTCAAAAGAGAAGTCGTTGACCTAAAAGCTTGATGACCAGAGCGGATGTAGTGAAATAGATTTAAGAGTCCTTTTTTAAAAAGTTTATTTATTTTTGAGGGAGACTGCAAGTGGGGGAGAGGTAAAGAGAGAGGATGACAGAGGATCTGATGCAGGCTCTGTGCTGACAGCAGAGAGCCTGACGTGGGGCTTGAACTCACGAACTGGGAGATCATGACCTGAGCTGAAGTTGGACGCTTAACCAACTGAGCCACCCAGATGCCCCAAGAAGTAGATTTATGTACTCGTGGAAGTAGTCCTGGCTAAGGAATTTGGACACATGGGTCCCAGGCCCAGGTGACAGTTTTGCTATGGGTCATAAGCAAAATGTCTGAGACAGGAACTATGCTAGCGAATGTTACAGCTATTGTTGGGTATTAGTTGTTAGTTAGCCTCAGTTTCCCTCCTTGTTAAGTGAGGGACATGGCTTGGATGATATTCTGAGTCCTCTCTACTCTCTTTAAATTCAGCAAGATTAAGTGGGATTATAACCCCTACTGGGCTTAAATCACTAGGGAGAAAAGACCAGAGCTTACACCTGCCTATGTCTCTCATGATACTTTGCACACTGAAGACACAGGGTAGTTACTTGGTAATTTGGTACTGCAATCTCAGCATTTATGGCCTTGATAAGGAATTTTTTATTAATTAAATATATGCAATTCTTGCAAATTAATGAATAAACACCTAATGCTACTCAGCATTAGTATAGTGTTTTAAACCTTTTAAAAAAGTGTTTATTTTTGAGAGACAGAGATAGAGAGAGAGTGGGGAGAGGCAGAGAGAGAGGGGGACGAGGATCTGAAGCAGGCTCTGCACTGTCAGCACACAGCCCAACGTGGGGCTCAAACTCACAAACTATGAGATCATGACCTGATTCAAAATCAAGAGTTAGATGCTTAACTGACTAAATCACCCAAGCAAACCCCTCACCCCCCAGTATAGTATTTTAAGAGAGCTTTCACTTCCATTACTTTAATGTCAGCCCCACAACCATTCCCTGAGGTAGGTAGACCAGATCTGACTCCAGTTTACAGGGGAAGAAAGTGAGGCTTTGGAAGGTGGTTGTTTCCCAGCTACAGAGTGGCAAGTCTGGAAGTAGAATTTGGGGCTCCTTATTCCTGTGCCAGCCTGTTTTCCAACCACGAAGGACTGCCTTGTTAGGCTTGTAGGGAACACCATAAAATCTGTCTTTGTGAAGACCAGTGATGTTTAGATATATTAATCCCTAGAAGATGCACATCCTACAGGATCATAACGCAGGAATATTATTAGAATGAAGCCTATCCATCTCCTGGGGGCAGGTCAGAGTCACAGCCGTGGCCCTGATCTTACAGATGGGTTGCAAAGGGAAGAGTTGGGACTTCTGGCGTATGCACTGAGTAGACACTTGACCCCCGGCACACTTAAGGATTGAGGCATCGTAGGAGAACCTCTTAAAAGAGATGGGGTATTCCTTGATTCAAGAGCCTCATGAGGTCTTGCCCGTGCTGGGCAGCTCGAAGTGTAACCATACCTGCAGTCCTTGGAGGGCAATTGAAAAGTTTTGTAAAGGAGCAGCTCTTTGGCATATGTCCCTGGTACCACTCCTGTCACAAAGAGCCTGGCCTCGAGCTGTCCCCTCTGAATGGTGCTTTGCAGGGGTTGTGCATATGCTGGGCTAGCCAACCGGCCATCCAGGCTCCTGGGAGCTGCCGGATGGACAGGACACTGAGGACCCCAAGCGCTGCCAACCTGTGGCATTGGAAGATCACATTCCTTGAGAGCAGCAGCTTCTGCCACGAGGATTGTTGAGCAAACTACTAATGAGCGCATCTGCTGGCCACTGTCATAGGAAGCTGCCACCCCCAGAGAGCAGGAACAGATATTCAGAGCTGCGGGTTGCCGGTGGCCAATGGAAGCCACCAGTGGGAGCAGCAGAGAGAGTTCCAAGCTGGGGAATCCCTTCCAGGAGTCTCAGCTCTGTGGAATCCCTGAGGAGGGGCAACATGGGCCATCTTCCGACATACTTGTCAGCGAGGAAGGAGAGGAAACATTTTCCATAATGTGACCTGGTTGGAGACCCAGCAGCTCAGGGACGGAGCACCAGGTGGCTTGAATCATCACTTGATCCTCAGGGTCCTGGGAGCAATGGCTCTTAGAAACAGGATTCCCCTTGTAGGGACCTTCTCAAATGAACATGAAAAATGTCAGTAATACAACAGATTTTTTTCAATATTTATATTGTTAACATTGACATTTCCTCTGCTCCATTGCCCTTTCCTGATTAAGTCCCAAATGGAAGTGAATGTTTCCTACTCTTAGAATCCTGTCTGACTCAGGACAGCTCAGTCAGCCATTTATTTACTCCTTCCCCACACATTGGGTGAGTACCTTTGGTGGGTAAGGCCAATGTATACATATCTTAACCTTTCGCTAGACTGAGAGCTTTTTTATTAAGTCACAATAGACCTTTGCTGTAGCCAAATCCCAGAGGCTTAGTACAATAAACATGTATTTCTCACTCATTCCCATGTGCAAACATTGTGGGGGCTGCTCTCTACAGACCCTCGAAATGACAGAGGCTGTAACATCTCACAAACATGTGACCTTCTTGGTCACTGAGATAGGACAAGAGGGTACTGCCGGGTCTCATCCAGCAGTCAAGAGCTTCAGCCTGGAGGTGGCATCACCACTACTCATAGCCTGTTGGCAAGAATGAATCCCATGGGCCTACCTGGCCAAGAGGGCTGGGAAGCGCCCTCCCGTGGGCTAGAAGAAAAGAGCTGGGCAAGGGCAAGCACCAAAAGTGTCACCACAAGCTTTTAATTATGTTCTTGGCTCTCTCATTGGCTTGAAGCAAAGTTGTCTTGGGAAGTTTTCACATTCATTTGTAAAAAGGGATGTAAGGGGTGATGAGTGAAGTGTATATAGCTAATTGTCCAGCTTGGAAAAGACTAGTAATAAGTGGTTGAGGCATTTTCTCTGTGAAGGTGTCTGTCATCTCCCTTTCCTGGTAACAGAGAGGTGAGTGGTTAGGGATGGAGACTGCTCTCTGAGCAGGTCCCGATCCCACAGTCCAAGGCAAGGTTGGACCTCATTTCCTACCATGGAGACAACTGGGACCTGCTGCTACCGCCCCCTGCCTGAGCACCAGAATGTCTACTTTGATACATTTCACCACCATTGAAGAATGTGGTTTGGGACTGGGGTAATCTGATTGATTGAAATAGTGTAAAATGTAGATTATGTCCTAATTTAGGATGAGAGCACAGGAGTGGACAGGATTTCAGAAGGCAGTGAGTATTTGAGTAAGCAAATATTTGTTGAATAAGTAGGTAGAGTATTGGGTAATGGGATTAAACACTATCGAAAGTTTGAATTTATAACTGTGTCTGTCCTTCCTGTAATAGTATTTAAAAAATTTTTTTAAATGCTTATTTATTATTGAGAGAGAGAGAGAGAGAGAGAGCCAGAGCATGAGCAGGGAAGGGGCAGATAGAGAGAGGAAGACACAGAATCCGAAGCAGACTGCAGGCTCTGAGCTATCAAGAGATGTAAGGGGTGATGAGTGAAGTGTATATAGCTAATTGTCCAGCTTGGAAAAGACTAGTAATAAGTGGTTGAGGCATTTTCTTTGAAGGCTTGAACCCACAAACTGTGAGATCTGACCTGAACCGAAGTCAGACACTTAACTGACTGAGCCACCCAGGCGCCCCTCGTAATTATATTTTTAACATCTGTTGACTGAGCTTTCTTCCTTATGTGTTGGGATTCTGCATAAAGAAAAGGTAATTGGCTGTATCAGTGTCACATTTGTTTTGTCTGTGTATCCCGTGACAGTCACCTGTACCAGTGTGTCCATCTTTAATTGCAATCTTCTGAGGACAGAGCTGCCAGATGTCTGCTTCATTCTTTTTGCACAGCTCCTTCCACAATGCAAAACAAGGTGTTTCGTAAATGATGACGTTGGTGGAGGTAGTCTCCATCCTGATTCTCTGCATCTTCATACCTTCCTGTTCTTTCCAAGAACTGTTGGGACCTATTTCATCATTGTCCTTCATATCTCATAAATAGTCATCTGGTGGACGGAACTTTAAGGAATGTGATGAGCTTACTGGAGTTCTTGGATGACAGGCCTGCAGCACACCCTTCTCATGCACAGGGCTTACTGAGATTAGTGTCCCCTGGCTGCCAAGCGTGGCACTGACGTGACATGGAGAGAACAATGACTTTGCAGTTTCTCACACCTGACTTGAATTCCACCTCCACCATTGACGAGCTGTGTGACGCTGACACTGGGTAGTGACTTCAGATCTTGTTCATTTCTGGTCTGTTGTGGATTGTGTTGTCTGTCTGCTTGCCTTGTCGATCACGCTTTCCCATGCCCCTTCCTCCGGTCGGGTTTGGTTCCTTCCTCGGGGGCACTCCTCACCCAATCTGTGTGGCCCTAGTGGGCTGTCAGTAAATAGACTCGGGAAGAGGGTCTTCAGTCACTGGAGTGGGGCAGGTGGTCCACCAAACTCCTCTGTGCTGACCTCACTCACTGTGGGGGGGAGACACACCCCTGGCGTGTAACCCCAATCAGTGTCCCCGGCCCCAGGATGAATAAATGGAGAGAAGTGGTTCCTTTTGCAGTAGGGCTGCTCCACAGAGATGGGTCTTGTCGTCTTTATGTGATGGTTTCTTCATCAGTAAATGAAGATAAGCTGTGTCTCCTGAGGATTTAGTGAGATACTGCATAGATACTTGCTCCTGCCTCCCTCCCTCTCTCACCTGGCCAGTCATGGCATCGACAAGCCTTAAGGGCTATTGCTTTGATGGCGGAGGAATTTGGGCACTGAATTTGGGAATGAAGAGAAACCGAGTCAAGTGGAGTGAGGGGTGGGGCAGGAGATAGAGGCTTGGCCACATTGTCTCAGTGCCTCCTTGCAGTGGCTGGAGTCAATGCCACCCCAGGCTTTTCGAGAATAAAAGCCAACACGCCCTCTTTTTGTTTCAGCTTCTTTGGGTTGGTTGTCTCCCACGAGCAATTACAAGTTTGAATACAGGGGCGCCAGGGTGGCTCAGTCAGTTGGGCATCCGACTCTTAATTTCAGCTGAGGTCATGATCTCATGGTTCATGAAATCTAGCCCCGCTTCAGGCTCTGCACTGACAGCACAGAGCCTGCTTGGGATTCCCTCTCTCTCCCTCTGTCTCTGTCCCTCCCTTGCTCGCACTTGTTCTCTCAAAAATAAATAAACATTAAAAAAAAGCAAGTTTGAATATAAGTATCACTATTATCCTTTAGTTTTGAAAACACTTTCAGTTTACAAACAATCTATGAGTTCATGATTATAAACATTTTAACACTTTAGTGTTTCCTTAGGAGTTTTGAGTGCTAAGTGGAGGGCTCCATTCTTTCCCATTCTGCTCAACTCAAATCCTCTCTCCAAAGTCCAGTGGCTGAGGGCAGTGTGGGGTGTATACTTGCAGCCTCTTTGCTATGCATTTACATCTATCTATCTATATACACATGCATATAATGTGTGCTTTATTTTTTGATAGATATAGTAACATGTTACATATATTGTTCTATAACTTTTCACTGTTGGGCTTTTTTTTTTAAATCTTTGATGCTGGTACATACAGTTCCACTCCATTCTTATTGAAGATGCCATAGTATAGTATTTGATAGCTTGGAAGTGTGCTTCAGTAGTTTGTTGGTAGACAGTTATTATTGTCATGATTATTTTTTTCTGTGTTACAACCATGCTGCAGTGAGTAAGTTTGAGCATATTTTCTTGCATGCATATGGAAGTATATGAGTCGGTGGGGTCTTTTATGTCTGAGTCATAGGACACATATGTGAAACATTTTGATAGATGCTGCCAAATCTTGTTCCAAAAAGACCTACTGGCTTACACTCCCACCTACAAAGTAGGATGTTTGTTTCTCACACCCTCCCCAACACGAATGTAAATGCTTTTCTTGAAAATGTGAGCCTTCCTGGGAGCTGGCGAGATAAGCAACCTCTCCCGGGGTCTTGAATTTCTCCTTTGTGTTAGTTGATATGCATAGTCTTTGCTTTCTAAAAATGTGGTGGTTTGTATTTTTATTGATTTGAGTAAATTCTTTGTGCATTATAGATCTCAACCTCATGTTTTTTGTGTTGTAAAGATTTTCTCTTAGGTATTGTTTTTTGCTTTGTTTACGGATGGGTTGGATTTTGTTCTTGTTTCTGGGGTATATGCGTCTGCCATTTCGGTTTTCGCCTTTATTCATTTTTGATTAGGCAGATGTTTTATATTTTTATGAATTCAAAAATTTTTAAGTTTTAAAAGCTTATTTATTTTGAGAGAGGGAGAGAGAGAGAGAGCTTGAGCAGGGGGAGGGGCTGAGAGAGAGGGAGAGAGAGAATCCCAAGCAGGCTCTGCACTGTTAACACAGAGCCTGATGTGGGGCTTGAACCCATGAACTGTGAGATCATGACCTGAGCCCAAACCAAGTGTCAGATGCTTAACCAACGGAGCCACTCAGGCGCCCCAGATTTCAGATTTTTCATGCTTTTTCCTTATGGCTTCTGAGTGTGGCATCTTGCTAGGAAGACCTTTCCCATCCCAGAGTAGAGTTTCTGCATGTGCATTTTTTTTTAAGTCAGATATTTCATCCGGCATAGTCATCTTTATATGATGGTTTCTTCATTAGTAAATGAAGATAATCTGTCTCCTGAGGATTTAGTGAGATACTGTGTAGAAAGGGTCCTCCCTCCCTCTCTCACCTTGCTAGTCATGGCACTGACAGGCCTTCAGGGCTGTTGCTTCGATGCTGAGGAATTTGGGCACCATGTGTGAGAACCCCGTGTTCACTTACTTCTGGGGAGGAGGTTGCTCAGGATCTCACTGAAGCACTGCTTTCCTGGAAGAGCAGAATGCTCCTCAGATCCGTGATCTTGGTCTCCAGTTGGGGACACAGCCTTGGGGTGTCCAAGGTGTTCTCAGACCTGAAGCCTTAGAGGCATCCTGGCCTCTCCTCTCCTTCTCTCCCCACCTCCACCCATAAGTGGATTCTATCAGCTTTACCTTAAAACATATGCGGAATCTACCGCACTCACCCCTCCTCTGCTGCCGCCTGTGTTAGGTGGGCTCTCAACCACACACTGCAGGGACCTTCCATCTCCGGCCCCTCTGGTCACTCTCCCCCAGCAGCTGAGCAATCTTTGAAAATACAAGTCCACTTGTTTCCCTCCCCTGCTTCCAGACTCTCCCCATGTTACTCAGAATAGAATCCAGAGGTGTTGCCTGTGTGGCCCTCCCTGGCCCTGATCATCATGTCCTCTTCCTTCCTCCCCTCTCTATGACACTCTCCCTTCTGGCTGTCTCCCTCCCCCTCAGGTGTCCCCAGGGCCTTTGCTCCTGCTGCCTGGGTGCCCCTCCTGCCAGATGCCTGCAGCAGCCATGTTCTTGCCCCCCCCCCCACCTATCCTGCCTGAGGCCTAAGCACAGCCCCATCCCTCCCTCCCCCCTGTTCCTTTTTCACTTGCTCTCTTCTCACCATTGCCTGGCACATAATCGCATTTGTCTAGTTTTCAGTCTTCCTGTACCAAATGCAATTTCTGCCAGAAGAGAGACATTGTTTTGTTTCC
>NC_043701.1:167716598-167735850 GCF_006229205.1 Suricata suricatta
GACCTATGAGTGCAAACATATGGTATCTGTCCTTCTCTGCCTGACTTATTTTGCTTAGCATGACACCCTCGAGGTCCATCCACTTTCTTACAAATGGCCAGATTTCATTCTTTCTCATTGCCATATAATACTCCATTGTGTATATATAGCACATCTTCTTGATCCACTCATCAGGTGATGGACATTTAGGCTCTTTCCATGTTTTGGGTATTGTTGACAGTGCTGCTATGAACATTGGGGTACATGTGCCCCTATGCATCAGCACTTCTGTCTCACCTAGACTGTTTCTACAGAGAGCCGAGTCTGCTGGGAGAAGCCTGGCTACTCCGTCATCGCCGGCTCAGGGTGGACAGCGTGGCCTCCATTTCCCCAGGTCCCCTGCAGGCTCCACCGGACGGGAGAGGTCACTTGGCGCATGGCTGCCCTGCATGTCTGGGGCCCTCCAGGCGATGTCGTCCCTGCAGTAAATCACTGGGCACAGACTCTGCCTGTCACATGATGGAAGGGCAAATGAGCCGACACCTTGAGCAACCTCCCTAATTGGTGTCATCTTCAAAAACAACCTGTGGCTTCCGACTCTGGTTTTGCTTGTGAAAGCGTCTCGCTCCTTCTCAGGAAACATCTTAATGTAGCCATGTACTTGGATCTCCCACACCTTCTCGTTTCACCAAGCTATAAAACGAAGGCCTAAAAATAGGTGTGATAAGGAGATTAAGGCAATTTATTGCAGGGCCATACTCCCCACTGCTGACAGCTCCAGTGCGCGATGCATGAGCACAGGGCACAGAGCTGGGGGGGGGGTGCGTCCCTGGGACCCCAGATGTCGGAGTGAGGTGGATGGGGGGGTCGACCTTTGTCTCCTCTCCCTGTTGGGGAGGGAAGGCCCCCTCTCCCCACGGGGCGCCTATCCCAGCCCGCAGCTCTCCCTGCTTCTTTTTCTCTACCTTTGGTTAATTTGGGGGGGGGGGGTGAGAAAGCTGCTGTACTTTGTAATTTGGAGCAGTGAGGTTAATTGTACTAGAAATGGCAGTTTCTTTTGATGACCGTATTTCCTTTATAGGACTTCCTGGCTTTTAGTTGCTGTCAGTGTTTAAATATGTTTTTTAGGCCAGATGATTTGAAATGATTAATAGAAAGATGTATTTCAAGCATAAAGCAGGCATTTTATTTTTTAAAGTTTATTTATTTTGAGAGAGAGGGGGAGAGGAGGAGGGAGTACAAGTGAACAGGGGAAGGGCCAAGACAGAGGAAGAGAAAGAATCCCAGGCAGGCTCTGTGGTGTCCGCACAGAGCCTGATGTGGGGCTTGAACTCAAGAACCATGAGATTGTGACCTGAGCTGAAATCAAGACTCAGACACCAAACTGACAGAGCTACTCAGGCATCCCAATAGCAGACTTTTTGAAAGTAAATATGTTTTTTAATATAAGCTCCATGCCCAATGTGGGGCTTGAACTCACAACCCTAAGATCAAGAGTCCCACATTCCAACAACTGAGCCAGCCAGGTGCCCCTTAAAGTTAAATTTTAATTACACAAATATCATATGAATACATTCTCCTTTAAAATGTTAAAACATCGGGACACATGGGGCGCTCAGTCAGGTAAGTGTCGGACTCTGACTGCAGCTCAGGTCATGACTCACAGTTCCTGAGTTCGAGCCCTAGTCAGGCTTTGTGCTGACGGCATGAAGCCTGCTTGGGATTCTCTCTCTCCCTCTCTCTAGGCCCCTACCCTGCTCCTGCTCTCTCTCTCTCTCTCTCAAAATAAACTAGTAAACTTAAAAAAAAAAAAAAATATATATATATATATATATAAACACATTACCTATAAAACTAAAGGGTCTTTTTCCTACCACCTCGAATCTCAGATCCTGCCCCAGAATCAGTCCCTGGTGTCCATTTGTATCCTGCCCTTTGCTTCCCGAGGAACCCTGGAGCACAGAGCAATGATGCTAGTCCCACCTCTAGTACTTCTGACAGGGGAGCCCTCGGACCAAGGTGGGGGGCACAGTCCCCCCAGCAAGCTCTCGACCTAGGAGGTGGGTACCCTGTGGTTGAAAGCAGCTCCACTTAAATAAAGTCACACACCATAAAATTCACCCTTTTAATGCATGCCATTCTGCAATTTGGGGGTCTATTCACAGCTGTCCACCCATCTCTACTGTCTCCTTCCAGAACATTTTCATAGCTCAGAAGGAAACGGCATATCCACTAGCAGTCCCTCCCTTTTCCTGCATGGACAACCTCTGTGCCCACAGGCTGCTCAAAGCTGGGAGCTGTAAGAGCCCTGGGCTGGCCTTACAGCTGATCTTGACTTTCTTGTGGAAGGAAGGGGTCTCCAAGGTGCCTCTCAAGGCCTCGTGGTTTTTACTGGCAGCTCGACGAGAGAGCTTAATCAGGATTTCCTCAGTTCGGTTTCAGGGGCAGAGGAGAGGTCACTGCGTCATTGGATCGGTGACCAGAGCAGAGCTGCGAGTGGAGAGAACGCGGAGGGAAAGGTTGGTTTCTCAGATGCCCAGCTCCTTCCCAAATAGCTGCCGTGAAGTGCCTGCTGACGTTCTTGCAGCCAGGGTCGTTATTGCTGCCCTGCTGGGGGTCTGGCACTTGGAGACCTAGAGCGGGAACATTCTTTCTTCGTAGCCAGAGCAGATATTTTTGCTGCGTGTGAATCATCTGAGGAGTGAGAATAATCCTCCCAGCAGGCATGGAAGACAGGATCACCATTATCACCGAAAAGCATTTACCAAGCACCTATTGTGGGTGCCCCTGGTTTTCCTGTGGCAGTGCCCGGCTTTCCTTCCAGGAACTTGACCTCTCAGACCCCGATCTCACACCTAGCAGGTGCTAGGTACTTGGGGAAGGAGGTCTAGTCTGTGTTCTAAAGAAGTTTTAAGTCTTGGGGGAGGAACTGCCACATTACTGCAGGGGGGACCGCGATAAACATTCACTACGTCGCTGCTAATGAAGTGACAGGCACAGCCTGTGAACTTGGGCAGTCAGTGCTGTCTCCCGTTCGTGGGGAAGGGTGATCATTCGTCCCCTGTTTAATTCACAGGGATGTCCTGGGAGCAGATGACATCGAAACTGCGCCAGTCCTGAATGTGCCGGTAGCTCTAACATTTTGGGGTCAGAGATTCCTTTAAGGGGCTGATAAAAGCCTGGGACTTGCCCCTTGGAAAAACTATGCTTGAGTGACTGATTCTGCAAACAGTTTCAATGTCATGGTTTTTTTTTTTTTTAATGTTTATTTTTGAGACAGAGAGAGACAGAGCTGGAGGCGAGGAGGAGCAGAGGAGAGGGAGACACAGAATCCAAAGACAGGCTCCAGGCTCTGAGCTGTCAGCACAGAGCCCAACGTGGGGCTTGAACCCACCAACCGTGAAATCATGACCTGAGCCAAAGTCGGATGCCTAACTGGCTGAGCCACCCAGGTGCCCCACAATGTCATGGTTTTTAATGGGCATCCTGACCCATCCATGGAGCCTTGCTGGGCTACAGGTTACTAGCACCATTTCAGAACCTATTCCTTCAAGGCTGTTTTTAAAATCCCAGTTGGTAATTCACATTACTATTATTAGGAAAACTGTTTCTCAGTTATGTCTATGTCAGAAAACTTTCTCCTTTCTCCTCTGCTAAATGTCCCTGATGAGGTATTATTTAGATTCCTGAACCCCAAGGATAAAGCAAAAACAAGATAATCTGACCAGAGTTTTCTTCTGTTCTTGTATACATGTATAAAATAAAACAGAAAGCCATCTTGTAGGAGCAGACTTTTTTTTTTTTAATATACAGACAAAGCACAGAAATCTGGATTTTCTATATGACACTTTGCTTGGCTGTGTGTTTTGGGGGCTGCAGAGCTCACAGAACTGTTTGTAGGGGGCAATGTTAAGTCCACCACCCTTGTAAAACTAATTTTATGGCACATAGCTGGCATGGCGTGTGCGTAGGAGGCTGAGGGCATTGGCCACGCCAGGTTTCCTGAGACGCCGAGGCACGATTGACAGGCACAGCTTGCTGCCCCAGACGGGGGAGGGGGGAATCTGCTGTGTGTGCAGCCTCCTTCCTGCCCCTCCCCGTGCTGGCAGACAGACAGACGCACACCATCCCCGCCTGGGTGCAGATGTGCCATTGGCTGCCTCCCCGCCCCTCCTGCCTGAGTCCCGTCTCTGCACACCCCTGACGTAGCCCCTCGACTGGCCGGCCTCCTGGTGGAATGTCCTGTCCTGGGAGGCATTGCGTCACTGCTGCCCAGGCCCCCGCTCCTGAGGGCTGGTGTGTCTGTGACCATGAAAGGGCTGAGGTTTGGGTTTCGCGGCTGCTGCGGTATCTCTGGCCTAGGTGGCCTGACTCTGAGTTGGAACGGTAAGGTCACAAGAGCACCCAGCATCTGTACAGCACAGTACTGCTCTTTTTGGTGTACTAAAGCACTTTCCAAGGTCTCCCTTTATCCTCTAACACAGTGTGCTGCTGATGGGTGTGCCGGCGTTGAGGAAGGCACTGTAGTCACTGCCTGCAACTCCCCGGGTAGCCTGCCAAGTGGTCCAGCAGCTGGTGGCTGGACCACTGTGTGCCCAGGTGACAGTCCCGCCAGCAGGGCAGCATGCTGATGAACCCCAGGTTCTCCACCTGCTGGGATGGGATCGAGGGCAAGGGAAGGCCTCTTGAAGCTGCTCAGTCTCCTTGTCTGTGAGGTGGGAATGGACCAGCTCCTTCCTTGGGTTTAGGTGGGAATTAAATGACAGTGTAGAGGGACCGTGAAGTCCCCATGGCCACCCTCGATTCTGACACTGGTTGTGAGTTCAGGTGTTTCCAAGACTGCACTCCAGTGTGATAATTCATTAGAAAGACTTGGAGAACTTACTGCAAGCTTTCATAATCATGGTTTTGGTGAAAGGATTCAGATTAAAATAAACCGAGGGAAGAAGTTACACAGCGCAGAGAGAGTCCAGAAACTTCCATATATGGAGATTCTGATTGTCTTCTCTCAGTGGAATTAGGCAAAGCATGCCCTTTTCCCTCCCACAATGTGTGACAGTGCACGTGGAGTGTCACCCACAGGGGAAGACCCCGGGAGCCTTGTGTCCAGACTTTTTACTAGGGCTCAGTCACGTGGATGTGGTTGACTGCTTGCGTGGCTGACCTGTGTCTCTGGCCCTTCTGGAGGTCAAGCTGCTGCCATGTGGCCCAGAGCCCCCACATTGACAGACTATCTGGTAGGACCTATGGCCCCCAGCTAACCAGACACCTGCCAGCAGGACAATCTGAGGTTCTAAAAATCATCTCCGGGCATCAAGGGCAATGAAAAAGCCAGACCTTTCTTGGGTAAAGTCGATTCTTTACCACACAGGACAGTGCCTGGTGTGTGGTTGTCTTCAGGGAATTTCTGTTTAGCTCTCATTCTTATGTCCCAGGGTCAAGGTGAGGCTAAGTGTTTCCTTCTGTGGATTTTCTTTCTTTCTCCCTTCTCTTTAATTATGGCTGTGGTCTTGAAAGGGGGTCACTCACCTGGCTTATTTGAATTTAGTATTAGGGTGTATTTTTGCTAAATGATAATACTTCTTATTCATGTAGTGCTTTCAACCTGTCAGTCTCACATGTGCTTGCTTGAACCTCACAACACCTGATGAGGTGTGTAGCAGGTGTCATCCCAATTTTCTGGGGGAGGTGGTGACCTCACAGGAGGGTCGCTCAGTCACCAGGACTGACCATAGCAATAAAGGCGGCAGTCCTGAGTATCTTTTTAGCTCCTGCTGACCGCGAGCCATGCCATTCTGGTTTACGTATCCAGCCTTGAACCAGATGGACCCGGGTTCCGAGCTGGTCCGTCCAACACCCAGGCCACCTGATTTGGGAAGATTCTGCCATTGCTCCCCTGTCCAATAGGATGGTTGTCAGAATCCCATGAGATCAAGCATGTGAAAGGGAAGCTCATAATACTGGTAGCCAACATGGGGCATTAGTACAGATCCTAGTTCACTGTTACTATTACTGCTGCAACAAGAGCGTTGACTCATCAAGCATTTTGCCAGGTGTGGAAGAAACTCAGAACGAGACTTCCTGCATACAGAGAAGGTGGTTTGTGGCAGTCATGAATCCTTCTTAGACAACTGCCGGATAGTTACCTGCCTTCAAGTCCTGGCACCTGGGCCTCTCCTTGGTGCCCATCCTGCCCCTCTCACCCCAGGGAAACTTGACACCCCCTTCAAGGCCCACCTCTTCCCTGACTCCAGTGGAGGCTCACACCACCCATCTTACTCTTTCCTTGCAAGTGTTTATCAAGTCACATTTCCACATTTCTCTGACAGTTCGATTAATATCTATCTCTTCTGCTAGGCCTTGAGGCCCATGAGAGCAGAAGCTGGGATCTTATCTCATGGATCCAGCACGATGCAGTCATAGTCTATACAGTCATAAAAGCCACGTGGGATCTCTCGGAGGCTCCAAGGGTTTTCCCGTAGAGAACACTGGCCTTGAGCATTGGCAGCCTACAGCCACTGGTGCCCACAGCCCAGACTGCACACGCCTGCACCCCATGTAGGATAACAGAGTCCTGGAGGGGCACCTGCTGACCTCCTCTCTCGGGGGAACATTAATGTCCTGTCCTTTTCAAGACTAGTCCCGAGTGCCAGATGTTTGTCTGTGCTGGCTCTTGGCTCTGCGTGCTGTCCGGAAGGAGCAGCTCCCTGGATGGAAGGCAGCAGCCAGGCGGTTGCTTATAACACATTTAACATGGTTTCTAGGACTTGCATTCTCCTGATTGGGCATTAACATCGCAGTGCCCAGGCAGAGCTGTGGCATAGATTTAAGAGCACCCACATTGAGAGCCCCATTTTAACCCCATTCATCCTGGCTGGGAGTCCTCCCCACCTCCACCCCTTCACCGGGTGTCTAACTCCAGATCCCGGCATCCCCCCGCTCCCCAGTCCTCACCTGTCTGCAAATCCTCTGGCATCAGTGAACACAGCTCCGGTCCTGAGCACTCCTCGAGCCTGGAAGAAGGAGGCAGCATCGCATGGACTTTGGGTGGTGGTTTCCCCTGGCTGTTCTGTTATCTCCGTGGCCTTGACTAATAAGATGCCAGGAACTTCATCTGTAAAATGGGCACAGTGCCTGTCAGCGTCATCTCTTCTCGAAAAGCTTGTCAGGGTAGAGGAATGCTCCCTCTCCAGTACTTCTCAGAGTCCTGAGTGGGAAGGGAAACAGGAGGAAAGAAGGGAGGCATCCTTTTGGATGTCTTCCTGCTTCTCCACACCCTGCTTGAGGGGCCAACCTCCCTCCCCCATCTCGCTTAGAGCATGCGTGTGGGGCCAGTCCTCCCAGATGTCCCAGTTAGAAACCAGTCTGCTAGGCCTCTTCTCTGGTGACGTAACTTACATGCTCTGTGTGATGTAACTTACATGCTCTGGTAAGCCTTCCAGTGTTTCATTCAAGGACTTGGGAACATTATATGTGTGAAACTGTTGTGTTTTACCCTTCCTTGGTGTGAAAGGCCATCTTGCCTTAGTTACTCTGAGGCCAGTTCTCAAATTCGGGGAGCTCGTTGTTATCCCTGGGAAACAAATCAGGTCCCTTCCTCCTCCCCGCTTCCCTCTAGCCTCCCCCATGCCTGCCATCCAACTCAACCCGAAAACAAGCAGGCAAGCAAGAAAACTGCTCATTTCCCTGCTTTAGCCCTTTCCTTGAGGGAAAACTCCTTTGATTATGTGGTTACCGATGATAAAAGGATGCATGCGGTGGGTGAGGGGGAGGGAGAAATGTTCGGAATTTCACTTAGAGCAGTGATTTCCCTCCATATTGTTACACTTGTACCATAGGTCAAGGTTTCCTCTCCCATGTATGTCCCACATCTTTCGGAAAAATCCAGAATCCACCCTTGTTCTCTGAACCCATGAATCTGCTTCAGTTACAGCTCTCTCACTTTCTACATGGGCCTCCCCCTTTCTCTTGATTCTTCAATTTCCAGAAGCTCTTTATCACATACATTTGGAAAACAATTTCCTCCTTGATTTGATACTGAGGGTCGTTCACCTCAGACTTTTCTGTGAATGTGCTAATGAAAATAGAAGTCCTAATGATGGAGTGGCTTCCAAAGGCAAAGGTGACCTTTCTTGGTCCAACTCAAATTGCTATCCTTAAGAGTTTGGACTTCTGCAGGAATTACTTCTCCTTAGTTTTATACTCCGTAGAATGTTCTTTTCAGCTGAATTTACAAAATGTAGGTCTGTGGTTTTTTTCCTTAGTTACTGTTGTGGTAAGATTCAAGGTATAATTCTTGTCTTTCAGAATTCTCTTCCCTTTACACTTGGCATTAGACGCCTCGTAATCACTTGAAGATGGATCCAACTTCAACCCTACGTTTACATTTTCATCCATCTAGAGTCTTTTCTTGTCTCCTTAATCCTCTCACCTGCTTTTTTCCTAGAAGGATCAGGTACCTCCAATGACTGCCATTTCTGATCTGAGTTAACAATCATGCTTGACTTCTGATTCTGACATCCTTTTCCCCACTTTCACCTTTTCTTCAGGGTATTTCATTTACTTTAGCAGCCTTCAGGGGTGCCCGGCTGGCTCAGTTGGTGGAGCATGTGACTCTTGATCTCAGGGTCATGAGTTCGAGTCCCACGTTGGGGGTAGAGATTACCTAAAGAAATATTTCCATACTGCAGTTTTGTTTGCTTAGCTATTTAATGGATGTTGCCTTAACACTTTCCTGTTCTTCCTTCTGCTCTTTCCTGACCTTTTGTTTCAGAAGTTATGTTGACTTTCTCTCCCCAACCTTTCTTTTCCTGCTAGCTACCTTTTTCTGCAGATCCCTCTGTGTCTCTTCTGTAAGAATTCTTTTTTTTTTTTAATTTTTAAGACATTGTATTTATTTATTTATAAATGTTTATTTTGAGAGACAGAGAAAGAGAGAGAGAGAATGCAGAGCCAGATGAACTCTGCAATCCTGACCTGAGCCGAAATTAAGAGTCAGAGGTGTAACTGGTTGAGCCACCCAGGTGCTCCCCTGCCCCCACCTCATGGAATCAATTCTTAGAGGTGCTTGGATCCCTGCTGGACATCCTGCTTCCCCCACGATTCTGTGCTCCTTCCCTTCTTGTCTGTGCCATCACCACGTAAAAATATAGTAAGAGAGAAGTTGGTAAGGCTCTGAAATGACGTCTACACCATTGACAATGCTCTTTGGGGAAATGGAGTTCTGCACTACCAACTTGAAGTAATTCTTTCTTTCTTTTTTTATTTTATTTAATTAATCTCCGCAGTCAATATGGGGCTCGAACTCATGACCCTCAGATCAAGAGTTGCGTGCTCCTCTGACTGAGCCAGCCAGGCGCCCCAGCTTGAGGTCATTCTTGAGACCCTTCCACCCTTCTAGCTCCAGAGCTGGTACATGTGTCCATCCCTGTTCACCCTGACATTTATTGAGGGCAGATCAGTGACCCTTCCCCGACCCTTTGCCGTTTGCTGGGGATGCTTCTTGTGTACGGATAAGCAGACCTATGAGGCAGAACCACGAAGCTCAGAGCCAGGTGTAGGGCTGAGAGGGCTGTCGATGTGGCTTCCAAACACCTACCTTGGCAGGTGTCTCGTAGAGACAATCTCCCGATAACAGAGGAGGCAAACACCATGATTTGTGATTATGATGGATAGAGTTGCCCATTCAGGGGTTAGCGCCTTGGTATGGTGCTCTGATTACGGTCAGGGCAAATCAGGGGTGCAGACCTTTCTTTCCGTGATCCCTGGGGATCTTGCCCGTGCTTTCTGTTTAGCCTGAGAAATACTGGCTTTGCTCGAGCCACACATTTCCCACTTTAGTGACTCAGCACTTCCCGGCTGCCTTTGACATCCTGATGCCCGTGACTTCACAGAGTGCCCGAGAACTGCTTGCTCAGCTACTGTCACTCACACTTTAAAGATGATCACCTCTTAAGTGAGGTGCTGAACATATTTTAGCCCCAGAAATTTGGTTTGCTCTAAGGAAGCGCTTTCTCAAGAAAAGGATCTCTCCTGTGACATCAGCTAACAGCTTGTGCGGGTGTGATGTGTAACCTACCTTTTTCTTGTCTTTTCACTATACCTGGCAACGTCTATTAAGCTACATTCACGAGATTCATTCCTTTTCTCATCAAAATGAAATCAACCCCTTCCTTCTGTTGGATGAGGAGGTAGTTTGATCATTCACTAAAGGTCTGCATTCTGTCTTGAATTACTGATCTTTGGGTGAAAACTTGAAATAAGCATGCAAATTCAAAAGTATCTTCTTGATTGGTTAGTTTTTTATAGTGTCATAGAGTATGATAAGGGGGTCTCATTTGTGTTTTGGAGACATTGATTTGTGCTTCCTATGATGCTGATACACTTGAAAGGTCGAGCAAAAGGATGGTGGGGTTGTGGGAGAAGAAAAGAGAATGGTGAAGAGATGAGAACAAGGAAAATCAGAGTGTGGTTCTCAGTGTGGAAGTGAACTCCAGTTGCCTCTAGGAGCAATATCCATTTGTAACTTTTAATTTACTTTCAGGGATAGTTTTGAGGATTCTATGAACTATGTCATTAGACATGATTCCCTCTGTTCAGTCTCTTCCTCCTTTAAAACTGTATTTGCGTCTACATCAAATTTCACGTTAGCCTACTTTGTTATATCCTGTGGGGGAACTCACATTATTCTGTAAGCCAAGATGTTACAATTTTGGCACAGATCCTATATGAAGATTCCCTCGTAGTCCCGTTTTAAGAGGATCTTGAGACCTAGACCCCAACCAGCCGAGGTGAGTGTTCTGAATCTTAACAATGGATATTTTCTCATCTGTGAATTAGGGTTGCTGCAAGCATGAGATGAGGGTGTATGTGGCCCCGGCACACTGCTCAGGTGGGTGAATCATTAGCCAGTGGCCCCCGCTCAGCTCAGCTTAGCCATGGCAGTGAGGGAAGCCCAGGCCTGCTCTCTGCCGTCTGGGCTCAGGTGGCTCTCAAGGCACATCTGTGCCCTCCTCTCTCTCAACCTGAGTGTCATAACTGGCTCCTTGGTGAGACATGGAGGTAGCGGTGCCTTCCACCTCTTCCCCAGCCCCCATGAGAACACTCGGACCCTACGCGCCTACCCCCCTGGAAAACTGAATGGAAAAGTGTTGGCAGCCAGTCACACTTCCATGTTCACCGTCGCTGTCCTCAGGAGCAGCTGGTCCAGTGAAGCACAGTGGACAACTGTGATGATGACCACTCCCTACCATTCACTGAGCTCTAACTCTCTCCCGGGTTTCAGGGCACTGGGCGAGGCACGTTTGCTTACAGGAGCTCATTTGACCCTCACAGTGGGCCTTGTGAGGAAGTGTTACGGACAGAGGGCCACCTGCCTAATGACACACGGTGAACAAATGACAAAGCCTGGATTTTTTTTTTTTTTTTACCAGAGTGCATCTGGCTTTAAAGGTGTGTCCTAATTAACTAGTCCCTAGAGAAGTATAAAGTTAATGAATATAATAATAACATCAAGATACCTGAAGCCAGGAGGAAGAGTGGGTTGGGCTCTTTCACAGGTGACCAAAGATAGAAAACATTTCACGGATTTATTATTGTTTTTGAGGGGAGGAAGACGGTCTAATTGTGTCATAGCCTGCAGCCCCTGCCCAGAGCTGACCAGCTCTTGAAGGCATCCCCAGATAATCCAAATAATTGGATTGGCTCGAGCCTTTGTTTTGATATTTCCTCACAATCGATGCGGTTATTTGGCTCATAGCAGACTGAGGACAACTTAAGTTTCTGTGTTCTAGATGTGTATTTTTCCAGTAAATAAAACGAAGTGAAATTCATTATTTGAAAAAAATGCATATGATAGAAACACCGATGATGCAGAAGTGTCTGTAACTGTAAACTTCCCTTCTTCCTCAGACGTATCGCACTTCTTATTTCCCCTCTTCAGTTTCTTGCGTCACTTTCCAGAGATATTCTCCACGTATGTAAACATGTATCTGCAAGTATATCTTTTTAATACAATAAGGAACGTATGATCTTTTTCATGGAAAAAGGAAAGTATGTACAGTAGTTAGCTACCACATTTAACTTCACTGTAACACTGTTGTCTCTGAAGACATTGTTGCCTATGAGGACATACAAACCCCCCTCATGCCTTTGTCTTGATTGAATAGTATTTGATTACGGTATAAATTACCGGAGTTTCTTTGCGTGGTCCCACTTAATCTAGGTTGTTTCTTTGTCGCTTTCCCGACCATCCTGCAGTGGCACCCTTACACGTACATCTCCGTGTGTGTTAAAAAGAAAACCACAAATGGTATCAGTATGTATGTATGAGTCCATTGGAAGGGTCCAGTTTCTCTGAGAAGGATTGCTGGGTTGAAGGTGTATGCATCTTTATTTTGATAAAAAATAACCATCCCGGGTAAGAGAGTGCATGTCCGCCCCACCTGTAGGCCATCATCTCTGGAGTCTATGCCTTCTAGTTAAATGGCTCCCCACTGTAGAGCCCAGGACCCTGCCCCACATACAAGAGGCCTGTAAGCAGAGTTGCCAGTTAATGCGCATCTTAGCTGGAGTTTGGGATCTTTGCCCGGGATTACTAGTTTTATGACTTGAACATTCAGCCTAAGGAGGAGGAGCTTAGGAATTTCTTTACAAGCTTAGACTATTCAAGGTTCTGCACAATGTATGTGTGGTTTTCTAGCACCAAAAGAATGTCCTGTAATTCAGCTCAATTCGGTCACATTTACCTGGAATAGTGTCGGATCCCACACATCGGGGATCCCAGTGTCAGTGCTCCCCCTCACCCCCATTTCAAATGCCAGTTACAAACCCAGGTTGTTACCTGTACTTCTGGCCAATCCATTATAGATCAAAGGTTCCAATGGCCTGCTCCCTGGGTTCAATTAATTTGCTAAAGTGGCTCGGAGAACTCTGGAAAACACTTTACTTACTAGATTACTGGTTTATTTGTTTGTTGATTTTTTTTTAGTGTTTTTTAATTTATTTTTGAGAGACAGAGACAGAGACAGCGTGAGCAGGGGAGGGTCAGAGAGAGAGGGAGACACAGAATCTGAAGACAGGCTCCAGCCTCTGAGCTGTCAGCACAGAGCCCAAAGTGGGGTTCGAACCCATGAACCGTGAGATCATGACCTGAGCCGAAGTCAAATGCTTAACCAACGGAGCCACCCAGGTGCCCCTGTTTGTTGATTTTGAGAGTGCATGTGCGCACACACACATAAGTGAGGAGGGGCAGAGGGAGAAGGAGAGAGAGAATCTTAATCAGGCTCCTCACACAGTGCAGAGCCCGATGGGGGACTTGATCCCATGACTGTGGGATTGTGACCTGAGCTGAAATCAAGAGTCAGTTGCTTAACCAACTGAGCCATCCAGGCGTCCCAGATTACTGGTTTATTATCAAAGGATATAACTCAGGAACAACCAGATGGAAGAGACACTAGATCAAGGTATAGGGAAGGGGTGAGGAGCTCCCATGCCCTCCTCAAGTGCACCACTTTACCTCCACGTGTTTACCTCCACCTTATCTCCACATGTTCACCAACCTAGAAGCCTCTAAACCCTGTCTTTTTGGATTTTTCTGAAGGCATCATTGCATAGGGACCATTGATTAAATCATTGGCCGTTGGGTCCCAACCCTCTAATCACATCATTGGACCTCCTAGCTACCAGCCCCCATCCTTAGGTGTCCCCCAAAAGTCAATTTATTTATATGACAAAAGACACCTTAATTACTCTCACTGCAGGAAATTCCAAGGGTTTTAGGAGCTCTGCACTAGAAACTTCGTTAAGACCAAGTATACATGTATTATAAGTCACAATATCACAGCTATGAAGAAACACTACTCCCCACCCTGTGTCCTGACAGCTGATTAGCTGGGCAGTGGGCAAACTGGGACCTGCTCTGTGCCAGCTGGTCTGTCTCGGAGAGCAGACACGCATTTGCACAAAACGTTCACACTTTCAGCCCCAGAGAGGGTGAAACTCAATCTTTTGGCAGCAAATACTAAATAACATGCATTTAGAATTACAAAGTCACCACTTCTTTGCAACCGGAGGGCTTGGGAAGAAGTTGTTTAAACCAAGAAAATCATAAGGCAGTTTTTACAACAATTGAAGAGATCCAGTCCACTTTCCCAAATTATGTTCTCAGGCAGGCGCTTACTTCTCTGCAGTGCTGTTTGTTCGAAATATCCTCGGTTTGCACTGAATTCCGTTATTCACTCTCTTCTCAAGCACACGCACGATGTGTTTGTCAACACTTTTACAGCTGTATGGAACAAAGTGTTTTGTTCTACTTTTTGCATTAAATTTCATACATTTTTGGATTAGCTCATTCAACAGTAATCCCGTTTCTATTTTCTTGGGAGAGCAAGAAACAGAGAGGGATGTGGCGATTGCACATGCCTGTGTGTTCTGGACACACAGACACCCACCGGCCGCACTGGGGGCTGTGCTCCTAAACCCCTAAAACACCCTCCTGGCCTGTTGAGATCCAGCACATTTTTAAAAATGTTTATGTATTTATTTTGAGAGAGAAAGAAAACACATGCACACAAAAATAGGGAATAGGGAATGGGCCAAGAGTGAGAGAGAGTGAGAGCGAGAGAGAGCGAGAGTGAGAAAGAGTGAGAGAGAGAAAGAGAGAATCCCAATCAGACTCGATGCTGCCAGCATACAGCCCGACATGGGGCCCGATCCCACAAACTGTGAGATCATGACCTGAGCTGAAATCAAGAGTCTGGCGCTCAAATTACTGACTCACCCAGATGCCCTGAGACCCTACACCTTCTAGTGAAGGAATTATTTTTTCTTTTTTTCAGTAAATTTTTTGCTGAAGTATAACATACCTACAGAAATAGTAAGTGAACAGCACATATCCCTAAAACTCTGCACCCAGGTCAAGAAACAAAACATTACCAACCCTCTAGGGGCCTCTTTGTCCCTTTCCAGTCATTCCTCCCCCTCCAAAAGTCATGATAGCTTTGACCGTTCTGACCATGGTTTAGTTTGCCTGATTTTGAATGTGACATAACTGGAATTATACATTATATTCTCTTTTGTGTCTAACTTTTTTTGCCCAGTGTTAAGTTTGTGCAGTTCATCCACATTACTAAAAGTAATGGCACTTTGTCAGTTGTCACTGCTGTATAGTATTCCATAAAATGAGCATACCATGATCTACTTCTCTGTTTTGCTGTTCAAGGATATTTAGGTTGTTCTAGTTTCTGGTTATAACAAATAATGCCATCATGAACATTTTTGTACATACATGTCTTTTGGAGAACAGGTGTGCACATTTCTTCCAGGGATACACTTGGGAGTAGAATTACTGGGTCATCAGGCTGTCTTACCTGGAGCTATAGAATCAGATCTTGCTAACCACTCTCTGAGACAGATGTGGCTTTTTCTCCAGTGCAGACGTTAATCAACAAACACCAAGACAAGGTGGTGTAATTGCAAAAGAGATAAGTGTTAAAAAGGAAAATAGCAGAGTTCCAAGAGAGCGTGATATGGGAAATGGATCTGAACTCAGAAAAGGAGTGGTATGTAAGGGAAGATCTCCCTGAAAAAGTGATACAAGCTAACATTTGAAAGGGATGGGAGAGGAGGGGGTGCCTGGGTGGCTCAGTCAGTTAAGCGTCCGGCTTTGGCTCAGGTCATGATCTCACGGTTCGTGGGTTCAAGCCCCGCATCGGGCTCTGTGCTGACAGCTAGCTCAGAGCCTGGAGCCTGCTTTGGATTCTGTGTCTCCCTCTCTCTCTGACCATCCCCTGCTCATGCTCTCTCTCTCTCTCTCTCTGTCTCAAAAATAAATAAAAAAACAGAAAGGAAGGAAGGAAGGAAGGAAGGAAGGAAGGAAGGAAGGAAGGAAGGAAGGAAGAAAAAGAAAGAAAGAAAGAAAGGAAGGAAGGAAGGAAGGAATGGGAGAAGCTTTCCAGGCAGTTGGAAAAGCACGTGGGGAAAATTCCTGGGGCAGAAGGAATGCTAGGGTGGCCAGAGTGCAGATATGGGATTGGGGTGGGGGGTGGAGAGAGCAGTGAGGCTGAGATAGGGGCAAGGCTTGCAAGCCTTTGCGGTTTCCCTAGGGCAAGGGGAGTCCATTGAGGTGTTCTAGAAAGGGATCTTGTGATCTGTAGGGACCATGAGGACCTACCTCCCTCTTTGTTCTGTCTGGTCATCCTCCTTTGAAACAAGGAGAGGCTGGACTGGTGAAACTGAGTGGAAGATTGCAAGCTTTCAGAAGTGACCATCAGCCAACTGGGCGATCCGTCTTGGGCCAGTCTCCTTATCTGGACTGGGCACTGGCTGTTGGTCCTTTTAGGTCTGTGTGTGACTCTGCGGACAAAATCGTAACACCCCACCTCTCACCTGCCGCCTTGTTTGTTTGTGTGTTTGACTGATTATCACCTTCCCCAGAAAAAAGCCCATCAATTCCCATCCCCAATCCTTCACTGCATCTGTGACATGAAAAGCTCTTTATAGACCTGAGGGCACCTGGGTGGCTCAGTTGGTTAAGCATCTGACTTCAGCTCAGGTCATGATCTCATGATCTGTGAGTATGAGCCCTAGTTCAGGCTCTCTGCTGTCAGCACAGAGCCCGATTTGGATCCTCTGGCCCCCTCTCTCTTTCTGCACCTCCCCAACTCGTGTGTATGCTTGCTCTCTCTCAAAAATAAATAAACATTAAGGAAAGAAAGAAAGAGAGAAAGAAAAGAAAGAAAGAAAAGATAGAAAAGGAAGGAAGGAAGGAAGGAAGGAAGGAAGGAAGGAAGGAAGGAAGGAAGGAAGGAAGGGAGAAAGAAAGAAAGAAAGAAAGAAAGAAAGAAAGAAAGAAAGAAAGAAAGAAAGAAAGAAAGAAAGAAAGAAAGAAAGAAAGAGAAAGAAAGGAAGGAAGGAAGAAAAAGAAAGAAAGAAAAGATCTTTATAGATTTCATGTTAATAAATCCCTTCAACTTTCTCTGGTCCTACAGATAACACTGCGGTATTCCTGCCAAAGCAAGGCGCCTTCCCGGCCCCAGCATTCCCAGAGTTTTTCTGCTTTCCTTCACAAAGTGCCCCTTGTGTCGGTGGTGTTCCCGTTTCTCTGCTGGACCTGTGCCCCCGGTCCTCGGTGGGTCACCTCCACCGGCAGCCTTCTCTGATCACTCTCACTCCCACTTACTTGTCTCTTTCCGGTTTCTAACAACTACTCTTGTTTTGGGGGAAGGAAGCAGTGTTGGAGCATTTCTTTGGATGGACGGATAACTGAATTTCCTAAGCGAGGTTTTGAAAAAAACCTATTTAATATTTTAACATACTTATTCATTATTGATTAATGAAACTTTTATAATAGAGCCTGTAGGAATTAAAACCAAGCAGGTGTTCCTATCTAGTGATGCTCAGTATCAGCAGCTGGGTGTGGGATACAAGGATATGGAAGTGGAGAATGTGGGACAGGAAAGGTGCATAATATTCTTACTTGTTAGGAAAATGCAAATTACAACCATATATGAGATACTACCTCACACTCAGCAGAAGGAGTAAAATTTAAAAAGGCTGACAATACCGAGTGTTGGCAAGGATGTGGCGAAACTGGAGCCATCACTCACTGCAGGAGAGATTGTAAAACGGTACAGCCCCTTTGGAAAACGGTCTGGCAGTTCCTCAAAAGGTAACTCATAGTATTGCCATAGATATATCCCGAGATGAAGAAAAATGTATGTCGGCACAAATTCTTGTACGTGAATGTTCACAGCAGCCTTATTCCTAATAACCAAACGTGGAAACAATTCGAATGCACATCAGCTGGTGAATTGATAAACAGTATAGTCAGTCGATATGCTGGAGTATTATTTGGCTATAAAAAGGAAGGAAATGCTTGCCCACCCAGCTGGAACTCTGGTACACCACTTACAGAAAGGTAAAATGGTACAACCACTTTGGGACACAAGCCATTTCTAGTAAAGTTAAAAGATGTCTACCCTATGACCATGCCAGTCTACTGCTGGTTATGTGTCACAAGCACCGAGTACACATATCCACGAAAAGCCTTGTAAGAATGTCCATGGCAGCCTTATTCAGGATAGTTCCAAACTGGAAGCAACTTCATTGTTTCCATCAGGTGGCAAATGGATAAAGAAATTGTATATTTATACAACAGAATAACCACTCAGACTTGGAAAAGAACAAGCACACACTCAATATGAATGAATCTCAGAGATCTGTTGAGTGAAAGGAGCCAGACACAAAATAGTGTGTACAATACCATTCCAGTGATACGAAGCTCAAAATCAGGCAAAACTAATACTTGATATTAGAAGTTAGGAAAGTGGTTGGGTGCCTGGGTGGCTCAGTCAGCTGAGTGTGTCAAACCCTGGATTTTGGCTCAGGTCACAATCCCATGGTGTGAGATCAAGTCTGTGTCAGGCTCTGGGCTGAGTGTGGAGCCTGCTTAAGATTCTTTCTCTCTCCCTCTGCCCCTCTCCCCTGCTCGAGGTCTCTCTCTAAAATAATAATAATAATGATAATAACAATAATAACAATAGTAATAACAAGTTAGGAAAGTGGCCACCTTGTTGGGACGTGTATATAGGTCAGGAAGGGAGATACATGAGAGAACCTTTTAAGGTACTGGAAACATTCGTATCTTGATCTATATATCCATGGTTAGATGGGTATATATGTATGTTAATAAGATTTGTGCCCCTTATGTACTTTATTGTGCGTTTTAAATTTCACAATAAAAATAATTAAAATGTTTGTATTAAAATTTTAAATTATTTTAAAATATATTTTTTAAATTATAAAGTTTAAAACACTTGAAAGCCAGGGGCGCCTGGGTGGCTCAGTCGGTTGAGTGTCCAACTTCGGCTCAGGTCATGATCTCACGGTTTGTGGGTTCAAGCCTCGCGTCGGGCTCTGTGCTGACAGCTAGCTCAGAGCCTGGAGCCTGCTTCAGATTCTGTACCTCCCTCTCTCTCTGACCCTTCTCTTCTCACACGGTCTTTCTCTGTCTCTCAAAAATAAATAAAAAACATTAAAAAAGCCCAACAAAAAAAACCCCACTTAAAAGCCAATTTTAAAATTGTGTTGGTTTTCCAACTAGTTGTAAGCTCCTTGAACCCGGGACCTTGTCATATTCCTGTCTGGGGCTCCCCCCACCCCCACAAACTGACAGAAGGCTTGGCTTAGTTGCGCTTTCCCTTCAGGTCAGCAGAAATAATGGGAGGCCTGGGAGCTTGCTCCATTTCTACAGGGCCGCTGCAATCAGTCTGCT
>NC_043701.1:167735950-167829197 GCF_006229205.1 Suricata suricatta
GGCCCGTGAAGGGTGTCTGGCTGAAGAGCTTTGTGAGAGCCTGTCATTCCTCAGTGGGACACAGGAGACGGTGATGGGGACAGCAGCACTGACATGGAGCGGCCCATTCTGCTACAGAATTAGCAGAAGTGTTTGAGATATGCCACGACTGGTCAGAGCCCCCAGGAAGAAAGGGGGTGTGGGGGTCTTGTCAGTGTCCTTCCAGGAGGTAACTGCTGGGCGGGGTAAGTCAGACAGACGGCTTTCTGCTCGTCGCGTGTAGCCTGGTCTCCTGAGGACTCAGGGTGAGCCTGCACATGTCTGAGTTAGGCTGTGTCCCTGTGGCTGCTTTAGTCCAGCTTAGGGTCTTGGAACCTCGCCCTTGCTCTTTAGGAAGGGGTTTGAGTAGGAAACCAGGAAAACATCAGAAGAATTTGCAATCTTGAAGGGTGTTTGGTCAGCAGACATTTATCGGATGCCTGACCTGTGTCAGCATGTGCCCGGCCCTGTCCCAGACACTGGGGTCCGGCAGTGACCAAAACAGACCGAATCTGTCTCCGTGACGCTAACTTCTCTCAGAATAATAAGAATGTTTTGTCGAGCTGCCTGATCTCCTGACATCTCAGAGAATTTTACATGAGAAACGAGTGCTCGTGTGTAGGCAAAAGGAAAAAAGAAAGTAGGAAGAAATTTCAAGAACCTTCCAGATAGAACTTTATGTGAGGACTGATCGGGAGGGGAGCAGAGTAGAGCCTCAAAGAGCATCAGTATTGGTTTCAATCCAAGCCGGGTGACTTCCTGGACATATGGCTTTGGGCAACTTTGATCTGCAGAACTTTGATCTGTAAGATGTAAAATAATCCCCACCAGCAGGCTTGTTGTGACGATGAATGAAGAATCGCTGAACTGAGATCATGTAGGTCAAGCCTCTTGGCTCCTGGGGTGTGAGGATTCCCAGATATTCCCCACACAGCAGTGAAAAAACCTCACCCAGTGCCCTCCAGTCCTGGTGTCCTCGGTCCCAGCCACGCGGCCTCCCTCTCGGCCCTGCCCCCGTGCCCAGACCTGCTCTGGCCTCCCCTGATCCTCAGCAATGCAGACTTGTCTGGGAACTTGGGTGCTAAGGCAGCTTGGCATTTCCGGCCAACTGCTGAGTTGAGTCAGGTTCATGGTCAAAACTGGGCCAAGGAAGGAAGTCTGGTCAGAGGCCCCAGGGCCACAGGCCCCAGAGTTTTGGAAAGAAGGCGGTTTAGGATTTTGTAAGTCTTTTGTTTTGGTTGTATTTCATGGCGTTGGCTGTGGTTTGTGGTGGAGGAGTGTTGACCTTGGAAAGTGAGGATGCTTTTGTTTTTGTTTTTGATGGAATCACATAGTGTAGGGTTGCCAGGCTTGGGTATTAGAGAGAAAACTAATTTTTTTTCCTGAGGTTGGGTGTTTTCAAATGAGCCACACCTGAATGGGCTGGGCAGCCCTGAGCCCCTGAGTTAGTGCCAAGTGAATATGAGTGTTTCATCGGGCGGTGGGTGGGGGGTGGATCTGGGAAGAGAAAGTTGGCCAAAATCCAGCTAGAAAGGGAGGCTGCAAGAGAGGTAGTGGGAGTCCATGTGGGGAGCTGTCTTTGTGCGGAGATACGCCAGACATATGGAGCCCACATTCCCTCCTGTGTATTCCACGGAGTCCTCACTTGGTGGGAAGTGTGTGGGGGGGGTGGGAGGCAATTTGTGGTCATCTTGCTCTCCATTGGGAATGGACTGGGGACCCCTTCCTAGGCTGAGGTGACCTGGCTTTTTCTTACCTTCATTTATCTCCTTGCTCAGGAGGATCTCAGCAAATATAACATCATTATTTGTGTGAAAACATGGAAACATATTTTCTCCAAGGGCAGGGTTCAACAGATGCACAGCACATCCACGTTAGCTCCTTTGAGTTTGGAGAGAGGATGCCAGAGCCACGTAGATCCAGTGTGGGAGAAACATCTTTAGCAATTCCCCGTGCTAGAGCGTCTGTCCAGGGTGATGTGGCTCTCATTATCTGGGATTCAGGTCATTCTCTACCTTACAGTCTGCATATGTCTTTCCCTTTGATTCTGTGGTATTCATCTCCTTAGCTTCCTGACCTTCAAAGGTCTCTAATACCCACGCCGGCATCTCTGTTGAGGTTGTGCTTCCTACAGCGGTTCTCCGGCACTTTCAGTTTATCTTGCTTCTCCAGCGTCTCCTGTCCACACCAGCTCGTTCTTTATCCTTTTCTTCTGTACTACCGTGTCCCCGGTGGAAGTCCAGGGAGAGGAAAAGCCTTTACCTTTCATTAGCTTCCTGATCCATTCCATCCTTAGCTTTCAGCCTGGATGTCTTTTTCTTCAAGTCCCTCTTGTGCAAATCTCCCAGGCATGTCCATAGACAAGAAAGAAGACAGAGGGCTTGGACAGTGTTACTGTTTGAGCCTCTGAAATCTCTGGAACCTTAGCTGCACGGACTCCTGAACCTTGGTCTGGAAGGTGGGGCTTGGCCCAGCTCCCTTGCAGTGTGCTCACAGGGACGTTTTCTGGGGCCGTTAAAGGGTAGGGGCGCCTGGGTGGCTCATTTGGTTGAGCGTCCAGCATCAGCTCAGGTCATGATCTCACGGTTCGTGGGTTTGAGCCCTGCATCAGGCTCTGTGCTGACAGCTAGATCAGAGCCTGGAGCCTGTCTTTGGATTCTGTGTCTTCCTCTCTCTCTGACCCTTCCCTGTTCACAGTGTCTCTCTCTGTCTCTCAAAAACATAAATAAAAAACATAAAAAAAATTTTTTTAAATAAGTAAGAGGGAAGATCAGCTAAATGTTTTTTTAAAATTCTCCCACAACATTTTTTTCTATTTTTTCTTTACCCACAAACTTGCTTGTACAGAAGTTCTATTTTCTCATAAGATGATTTCTTTCTTTTATGATAGACCTATCAAAAGACAAAGGAACCCAAACTTTACATACAAATTCAAGTAATCCTGCTCAACTCTTTAGGCACAGCTGGCCCAGTACCTATACTTTAATAACTCTTAGCATTTTCTATTTTAAAAGCATCTGGATAGCAGCTGTGAGTATCTGTTAATTTTTTTAATGTTTATTTATTTTTGAGAGAGAGAGAGAGACAGAGTGTAAGCAGGTGAAGGGCAGAGAGAGAGGGAGACATAAGATAGAATCTGAAGCAGGCTCCAGGCTCTGAGCTGTCAGCACCGAGCCTGACATGGGGCTTGAACTCACAGACTGAGAGATCATGACCTGAGCCCAAGTTGGACACTTAATCGACTGAGCCACCCAGGCAACCCCCCCACCCCGTTAATGTTTTAAAACCTCCAGGGCAGGAAACAGAGACACTACTGGGTCTTTAGTACAGGGCTGATGCTAGAAACAGGAAAAGATTCATTTCCATCTTCTTCAGCCACAGTCCTTACTTCCACTTCCGCTGTGGAAGATCTGCTTTTTGGTGAGCTTGGCTCCTGGAAAGAGGTGTTAGCCGGGCACAGGCCGTGAGCTGTCACACTGTGCGCTGGACACTTCCTTGCAATGACGCAAGCTGTCACTCTCAGAACAGCTCAGGCCTGAGAGCATTTCCAGAACCTCCTGGTTTGATCACTACCTTGTTTGCGGAGCTAAGACAAACTGCATGTTCAAAAAGTATTTCTGGAAGGTGTATGGTAAGATGGTAAATTTTCTGTTGTGTGTATCTTAGCAGAAACCTCTTTTTTAGAGGGCTTATGAGATAAACAGAGACTTTCATATACACAATCTCAATTCTCTCAACCTCCGATGGGGAAAAAGAAGACCGATTTTACAGATTATTAAACCAAGGCTCGGAGAGGTTCAGTGCTTGTTTTCATGAACAACTGGTCAGCTTCACTCCAGAACTTGTCTTCCCACAGGCTGCTGACCCGCAGTTTACACACAGGCACACTCACTCACTCACATCAATGCCTGCGTTGTCCCTTTGTTTTATTTTTATTAGGTTTTCCTTATTGGAAGAAATCAGTGTCCCTTCACCAGAGAGATTTGTCAGTGTGATTCCTGGCAGGAACTCCAGAACCTTTTTCCTTAGGAGGAAATAGGGTAGAATGGTTGAGAACACAGAAGTCAGAGTTCCTGGGTTTGAACTGCTTGCTAGCTGTGTGACTTTGGGCAAGTTGCTTCACATCTCTGAGCCGCAGATACCTCACCTATAAAGAGGAAATGCATGTTTCATTTAATGAAGGAGTACCTGTTGGTCCTTTAGGACAGTGCCTAGCATACAGTAGGCTTGCAGGGCACCCATGGTTCTTGTGGTCCTGATGCGCCTTCCTTGGGAGCCTCTGAGGATTGCGTTCCGGACCCTCAGAATCTGGACAGGGAGGTGCTGGGAGGCTGCAGTTGCACCAGCACTTAGCTGACACTTATATCGGGATGGCAGGGTTGGCTATCAGTGTGACAAGAAGATAAGGGTGACTTGATCTATCAAGTAAAAGGACTTGGGGGAAGGGTACTACCTTAGGACCAGTGTGGTCCCGAACCAGCGGCAGCATCACCTGGGAACTAGAGAGAATGCAAGTTCTGACCTTACTTCCCCAGACTTACTGAATCAGGAACCCTGGGCGGTGGATGCCAGCAGAGCTGTGTTAACATGCCCTCCCTGTGATCTGTGTTGGAGAACCAAGCCTTAGATTTAAAGAGCCAGTGCCTTATGTCCTATCCGCTGTGTTTAGATGTCCATGTGGCAATTAGGGGAGAAATCTAAAGATCCATTCACCTGAGCCAAGAAGAGAAAAGAAAGGGATCCATGGATATGGGGCTCAGTTATATTTCCAGCAAAGGCAACGAGTCCGTCCTGGTCCTTTGCTTGTCTTGTGAACGGCAGGGGCCAGCATGTGGGCCAGAGGAGCGGATGGCCAGGGCACGGTAGCCTCCACCCCGCATTTTCCCAGTGCCGGCAGGAGTCCAGGGTGAGATGTTCTTGCTGCTTCTCAATAGCCCCCACCCCCATCCCTGACTGTGCCAGCTTCCGCCTCACTCACCCTCTCTCTCATCGTCATTTGGGTCAGTGTTGTGAGGACACACGTGAATGCCAGTGTCCTCTGTCTTCTCATCCTTGCTTCTCTGGACAAGAACAGATGGTGACTGCGGAGCATCTCAAAATAGAGTCACCTTTTTCTGACAGTGTCTCTCACCCAGTTTGGCAAAACACCCCCATCTAGTGGCAGTGGAGCCACCTTAGTGCCCACGAGTGTAGCTTCTAGTGGGTGGATCAGCTGCTGTTTCTGTTACAAAACAAACATCACAGTGCTTCCTATGGAAAACTAAGGCCCTCCTAACACAGGATCGGCCGGAAACGGGCCATAAAGGAAGGGGGCGTTATTTACTTTAGCTCCTTCTATATTGTTTCAGCCTCTTGCTGCTTCCCTATCACATCACCCCTTTCTATACTTCTGTGGGGTATCGTGGTATCATGAATCTCTTAGGCTACCTATTCCTGTTTTCTTCTTCTTTCAATGTTCTTACCCTCCCCCCAAATTTCTGGACAGAGATTTTTCCCGAGGTTTCCACTTCTACTTTTTTAGAGCTGAATATTTATTTCTTCCTTTTCTTTTGTACCTTCTCCCTCTCTCAGAAAGCCTCCCAGTTCTTCTCCCCCTTACGCCATTTGAGATATTCTCAGACTCCTCTGGAATCTTACCTTGAGCAGGTTGGAGTTGACCTGCAGGCTGGGAAGGGGTTAGCTCTAGGTTGTCTGGGTGGCAGGGCCAGTCTGTGGACTGGCTGGGTGAACCCCAGACCACTGACAGCTGGTGTTGGAACTCAAAGCCTTGGGTGTCCTCAGACTCTGGTTCATCCAAAATGAGCAGTTGGTGATAGGTGAAAATGTTCCTTTTTCAAACTCATTTCTCAAAGCTGTAAAAATAGCAGTAACAGCTCCTGTTTATGGAGGGTCCGCTGGGTTCTGGCTAGATGAGTGGCTTCAAACTTTAGCCGGCATGAGAACCTCTAGAGGGCTTGTTCAGACAGATTTCTGGGCCCACCCTAGAGTTTCTGACTCAGTGAATATGGGGTGAAGCCCCAGAAGTTTCCATTCTGACTGGTTTTCAGGGGATGCTGAGGCTCTTGGTCCAGGAACCCCACTCCGAAAGGCCCTAACATCTGACAGGTGCTCGAAGGGTTAACTTCATCCTCCTAACAACCCTGCACATGAGGAATGATTACCCCATTTTACTGACAAGGAGACAAAGGCTATGAGAGAGAACTAGCAAGTCATGCGTAGCAAGAACAGAGCTGGGATTGGCACTCTCAGCCCCGTGTCCACTGTCCATCATCAAGCCAGTGTCCCCCAGATCTCACATGTTCAATGGGCTGAGGAGGTGCTCGGGCACTCTTCCAGGCTTGTCTAAATGTGAGCCCAGAGGAGTCATTGGCCCCTGAGCCCAGCTCCCTCACTGTTTGGGGTGGTGGGGGGGCAGTGCTTCCTCTGGCTGAGATCTAGACTCACATAACTTAATGCTCCTATTCAAATGTTTGAGATTCTCCACTGAGAAGGGCCCAGAGACTGCTCTGGGGTGGGGGAGGGGGAAGGAGGCCATGGCAGAGAACTGTGTGGATGGCGTGATACAGTCCACGACACCCCAGGGCAGATCCTTACTAATCCTGTGGCTGTCATCCTTCCCCCACTGCGTTCCCAGGGTGCTAATGCCTGCAGGCTGCCCCTGCTAGGCTCCTCCTGGGTTCGACCGATGCAAGGCACTGTGGGAGGTTGCAGGGGGAGGAAGGGAAATGCCAGGGTATTTCTGCCCCTCCTTCGTTTTGGCTGGGGGTGTCTTTGGCGGTAGCTGACCTTCTTCCAGGGTTCTACCCACCCCCTCCTTCCCCATCTTTTGTTTGCCTTCTCACCTATATAACTAACTCCCTGGATTAAATTCTTTTTGTTTTAAATACAGGGATTGTTTTCTCTTTTCTTAATTGGGTCTTGACTAATATAGAGCCACCCCCCCTTACCCCCACACACAGGCAGTCACTCCTGTGTTCTAACCTAACACACACCACTCTTTGTTGTGATGTATTTGCACATGTATCTCCAATATCTGGGACCTCTCAAGAGTAGGAGTCCTGGCTCAGCCTCAAGTCCTTAGAGCCTCCCCAGCAGCTGTCACTTGTCACATGCTCAGTGTTTGGTGAATGAATGGAAGATGAAAGGTGGCAGGGTCTGAACATGTGTAAGAACACCAGGGTGTGCAACATTCAACATTTGTGCCACAGTCAAGATTCACCATGTGGAACTACTGATGTATGCTGCCCCCCAATTTCAAATAGTAATACTAAGCCTCATGTTTATAGGCCAGAATACAGATTTTTATTTTTTAACTTTTTAAAGTTAAAAGTTAAACTTAAAGCATTTTTTAAAGTTAAACTTAAAAAAACTTTTTTAAAGTTAAACCTTAAAAGCAGTTTTTTATTTTTAAGTAGTTCCATCCTCAATGTGGGGCTCGAGTTTAACAACCCCGAGATCAAGAGGCGCATGCTCTACTGACAGAGCCAGCCAGGTGCCCTTGGAATACAGATTTTTAAAACCTACATTTGAGGCTGTGCATTGGTTATTTACTGCTGTGTTACAGGCCTCCCAGAACTTCGTGGCTCACAAGAACTCGTGATTCTGCGGCTAGTATTTGAGCTGGCTTTAGCAGGTCTTCCTGGGCTCACTCGTCGGTGCACTTGGCAGTGGTCAGGCTGTGCCTGCCTGGTCTTGGTTGGCCTCACTCACTCGTCTAGGGCCTCAGAAGAAGGGCTGGCACAGCTGGTCCTTTCTTCCTCTCTCCACGTGGAGGCCCGTCCTCAAGGAGGCTAGCCTGGGCTGGCTCGGAAGGCAGCAGTGTTCGGAGGGGGTGAGGAGGGAAACTCGGGCCTCCTGATGTGAAGGCTTGGAAATTATGCAGCATCACTTCCTGTGCCTTCTGTTCCAAAGCAAGTCACTGACTCAGCCCAGATTCAAGAGATAGGGAAATAGCTCCTCCTCTTAAGGGGAGGGGCTTCAAAGAATGTATGGTCATATTTAATCTACCACACATCCTTTATTAGAATATTCAGCACAAATGTACCATACGTAGAGCCTCCTGGAGTGAATTTAAAAGCCCACAAATGGAACTACCCATGGTCCCTGATAGTCTTAGTTCTTTGTATGACCACCAGATGGCGGCATCGCTCAGGGGACCTGGAGCATTCGAGGCTGGCACTAAAATTCCACCTGGAGATGCCCTTAAGTCTGAGCGAATTGAGTGATTTTTGGATCAGGGCTGGGCAGTGCTGATGACAGGGGAGGACGGGGAGGAGGCCTGCGGTGGGTGTTGGCTGTCCCTCTGGAAAAGAGAACAACTCTTTCTCCATTATTCTTATGGAACAAGGATCAGTGAAGCCTCTTCACCTCCTGGAATAGGAATTGGGAGTCAGATGCTGTATGTGTCAGCCCCCCCCCCCCCGCCATGGACACAATCACAAAGAAACATTGTATAAAGCAACCTTTGCAGCCTCATGAACTGTCTATCAGAATCATGGTATATTGATTTCATTATTGTTGCAAATATTTTTTTTTAATGTTTAATTTTATTTATTTTGAGAGAGAGAGAGAGGAAGAGAGCAGGGAAAGGGGCAGAGCAAGAATCCCAAGCACACTTCGCACTGCCAGTGCGGAGCCCAGTGCGGGGCTTGAACTCACAAACTGTGAGATCATGACCTGAGCCAAAATCAAGAGTCAGATGCTTTATCAACTGACCCACCCAGGCTTCCCTGCAAATAATTCTATATCAGTGCTTTCTCTACCATCTACTCCATTATAGTTCTTTGTAAATTTATTTATTTATTTACTTATTAAGTGTTTATTCATTTAAAAATTTTTTTAATGTTTTATTTATTTTTGATACAGAGAGAGACAGAGCATGAGAGGGGGAGGGTCAGAGAGAGAAGGAGACACAGAACCAGAAGCAGGCTCCAGGCTCTGAGCTGTCAGCACAGAGTCTGACGCGGGGCTCGAACCCATGAACGTGAGATCTGACCTGAGCCGAAGTCGGAGGCTTAACCGACTGAGCCACCCAGGCACCCATGTTTATTCATTTTTGAGAGACAGAGAGAGACAGAGCGTGAGTTGGGGAGGGGCAGAGAGAGAGGGAGACACAGAGTCAGAAGCAGAATCCAGGCTCTAAGCTGTCAACACAGAGCCCAACGCGGGGCTGGAACCCATGAACCGGGAGATCATGACCTGAGCTGAAGCCGGACGCTTAACCGACTGAGCTACCCAGGCGCCCTGAGTTGTTTGTAAACTTAAAAATGAGAGCATTGCAGACACTGATGACATCTGATTAAGATCTGTAGTCTAGCTCATCGTATTGTGCGGTCAGGTCCTGGTTTTGACAAGGTGATACGGTTACATGAGATGTCAGAGTCTGCACGTATGAAATGCGTAGAGGCAGTTCGCCTGCTAGCCAGCCGACCAGCTGTGCAGAGGACGGTGCGTTCACTTCCCTCCTTCCCCTCTGGACCCCGAGACCTATTTTTCCAGATGCCCCTACGTTCCAGACTCTCGTTTACCGAGCTTTTCCCATTTGGTGTCTTAGTGGTGTCTTCTATCACTTCTCTCTAGCTCATGGGAAGGCACTTTTTATTCCCATTTTGTGGATAAGAAAACTGCCTCTGAGGAGTTAAGGGATTTGGCCAAGGTCATAAGTAAGTGGTGGACCCAATGCTAGCCTTGACTTTCAGGCTCCATCTCCCTTGCTAGTTCCTAAATATACTTAAAAAAAAAAAATTCAAGTGAAGTAATAAAACTTGTTTTTAAGTTGCCATGTTTAAACTTGTTTAACATCATGCCATTATGTCACAAGGTTTTATTTATTGACTTGCTCTATTAAAATGCAATATATACTATTTACGCAACGTTTGAGGGAAAGAAATGAAACTTTCTCCTGTGAGTGAGTGGATAAAGTGGTGTTAACTTTTTCCCCCAGCAATGAGAAAACAATAGGTAGCAGTTGGCTTAGGAGTTCTGTGACAAAAAGGCATTTCCTGAGACTGAATCCATGCCAAAAGGAGACTGTGATGTTTTGCTGAGCCAAAGAACGTGGGAACTTTTCAGCCAAAATGCAAGTTAAAACTGTGAAAAATGTAACCAGCATCCAGCACGCCTTTTGGTTTCCACTGCACCAGTGAAGGCGGTGAGCCCGGGGGAAGGAGCCCCGGGGGGAAGGAGCCCCGGGGCAGGGCTTGGACAGCAGGTCCTGGCCTGGGAGAGCCGGCCATCCAGCTGCAGAGACACAGACCAGCTCGCCAGAGAACAACACAGGGCATGGAAGATTTTGTGTTGGCTGTGCGCCATGGGCGTTTCTGGAAACAAGGGCTCCCAAGGCCTGGATCACTCAGTGGAGACATCAGGGAGAATGCACGGGACTTGGGCTGGTTGTAAAGGTGGAGAGGGATGGCTCTCCATTTTTTAAAAAAATGTTTATTTATTTATTTATTTAGAGAGAGAGAATGAACGGGGGAGGGAGAGAGAGAATCCCAAGCAGGCTCCACGCCACCAGTGCAGAGCCCGATGCAGGGCTCCATCCCAAGAACCATGAGATCATGCCCTGAGCCGAAATCAAGAGTTAGATGCTCCCGGCTCTGTGCTGACAGCTAGCTCAGAGCCTGGAGCCTGCTTCAGATTCTGTGTCTCCCTCTCTCTCTGACCCTCCCCGGCTTTCTCTGTCTCTGTCTCTCAAAAATAAATAAACATAAACAAATTTTTAAAAAACAGAGATGCTCAACTGACTGAGCCACCCAAGTGCTCCAACTCTCTGTTGACTCTTCTTAACATTGCAGTGAAATACCGGGCTCTTAAAATCAACTCTTAGAATCACTTACTAGCTGTGTGGCTCTGGAATAATTATTTATATCTTCTCAGCCTCAGTTTGTGCACGTGTGTGTGCATGACTGTGTGTGGTGTGGTAAAATACCCAGAGCATAGCACTTACCACTTTAAAGGACACAATTCGGTGTCATTAGGTACATTACAAAGGTCATGCCCCATCACCACTCTAGTTCCAGAGCACTTTTGTGCCTGCACATAAGACCCTGCGCCCACAAAACAGTTGCTCCTACCCCCTGTCCCCAATCCCTGATCTGTTTTCTGTCCTGATGGGTTTGCGCATTATGGATATTTCACGTGCCCGGAATCATCAATATGTGGCTTTCTGTGCCCAGCTTCCTTCACTGGGGAGGGTTTGTTTTCAAGGGTCATCCATGTTGGTTAGCCTCAGTGTTGCTTTCTGAAAACTTCCTATGTGAAAGGCACTGTGGGCCATGACCAGAAGAATAAAACATTGTTCATGCGGGATACAGAAAAGAGCCCCCAGGCCCAGGGGCGAAAGGCCCGTGGTGTTCTTGGGCAGATGCAGGTGGTCCGTGGCTGACGGGTGAGGCCTGGCAGGAGACAGGGTGGGAGATGAGCCCAGGTCGGGGCGCAGGCCTTTCTGAGACAGGTCACTGAGCAGAGGAGTGAAGCCACCACCCGCTGTTCAGGAAGTGGCTCTGGTGGAACCCCAAAGCTCCGTTGGGGCAGGGAGAGACGCAAGGGGTATGAGAACAATTCAGGCAAAAATGCTAACCAGGAGTGGCTAAGATGAACAAATCAGGAGACTATAGATGCTGGCGAGGGTGTGGAGAGATGGGCACCCTCCTACACTGTTGGTGGGAATATAAACTGGTGCAGCTGCTCTGGAAAACAGTGTGGAGGTTCCTCAAAAAACTATCAGTGGAACTCCCCTATGACCCAGCAATAGCACTGCTAGGGATTTACTCAAGGGATACAGAAGTGCTGATGCATAGGGGCACATGCACCCCAATGTTCATAGCGGCACTGTCAACAATAGCCAAATCATGGAAAGAGCCTAAATGTCCATCATCTGATGAGTGGATCAAGAAGATGTGGTATATATACACAATGGAGTACTACATGGCAATGAGAAAGAATGAAATATGGCCATTTGTAGCAAAATGGATGGACCTTGAGGGTGTCATGCTAAGCGAAATAAGTCAGACAGAGAAGGACAGATACCATATGTTTTCACTCATAGGTCTAACAGGAGAAACCTAAGAGGGGACCATGGGAAGGAGAAGGGGGAAAAAGAGTTAGGGAGAAGGAAGGAGGTAAATCATGAGAGATTCTTGAATACTGAAAACAAACTGAGGGCTGAAGAGGGAGGGGAAAGGGGAAGGGGGTGATGGTCATAGAGAGGGGCACTTGTGCAGAAGAGCACTGGGTGTTATATGGAAACCAACTTGGCAATAAACTATTAAATAAATAAACTTAAATTTAAAAAAAATGCTGACTGGAGCCCGAGCAGTGGGAATAGCACAGAGTGGATGAACTTGCCTTTGCCATTCATAGTGGAGACAGACTCAACAGACTGAGGCCCTGCATGGATGCAGGGGTCGGGGTTGGGGGGGAGGCTGCAGGAGAGGAGGAGGTGAAGATGGGCCCAGAGGGATCCAGCCCGGCCACCCTGTTCAGCCTGTCTCATCTCTGCTTTGTTCTGCATTGGGCTGGTTGTATCCCAAGAGGCTGCTAAGTAGCAAAGCCATTTTAACAACACTGTAACGGCAGGCTTTGTGGGTCTCCCTGGCAGAGCCCAGCTAACAGCTTATTCTCAGTCTTCTCAGCTTGCCCTGGTCCTTCACGCCATCCATTCAGGGATATTTCCGTCTCTAGCCTTTGGGCAGACTTCCTTCCGGGGCCTTGGACATTTCAGAGACTAAGCAGACTGTCCCTTATCCCTAGTCCACGCCTCGACAGTACTTGAGGCTGTAGTGCCTGTTTGCATTTTGCAAATGACCACATAGAGATTGAAAGGTCGCCTGCGATGTTATTGCAAGTAGATGGCGGGGCCGAGACTTGAACGCAGGTCCTCCGCTTCAAGAGAAGCAGCATCTTCTCTCCACTGCCCGTGCCTGTTCCCGCCTTTGCGCTTCCTGCTGCTGAGAAGGGCGTCACCCGCCTGCAGTCTTCCTGATCTTACCCAGGATGTGCAGAGCCCAGTTTTTCCTCTTTCCGGCAGTTTGCTCAGACAAGGCTGAGGAGGGTGGGGGTGGGGCGACCATTGTCTCCTCTCCAGTGGTCCCCCTCCATGTAGCTCAGGCAAGTGAGCTAAAAGGTGAGGAAATGACTCCGGAAGGCAGCTAAGGGTCCCGTTGGTGGCCAAGGGAGCAAGAGCCTGAGCCTAAGAAGGAAGTGTGGGCCGCAGTTCTGTTTCTGTCTTCCTCACCACCAGCGTTTTCTTGTCAGGACTGAATGGAGTTCCTGGTGGTTCTGTGTGTGCAGCTACGCTGGGCTGTGCTGCCACATTCCCAGGAATTGCATTCTTGCTGAGAAACCAGAGGTGTGTGGCATCACTCCAGCTGAACTGTGTGAGCAGCCCCCTCCTGCCCCTGGAGTTGCTGCTCTGCACAAAGGAATAGGCCCTTTTGTTCCTGGAAAAGTCAGTGACCTGTTGAGGGCCAGTTAATCTCCCCAAAATCCTTGTGAACAGGGATGGAGAAGACAAATAGTTTTCAGAGGATAGTTAAATCCCAAATCCCTGACAGAACTCATGTTAATAAAAAATGTTTATTATTTATTTTCAAGAGGGTGGGGAAGGGCAGAGAGAGAAAGAGAGAGAGAATCTCAAGCAGGCTCTGCCCTGTCAGCCCAGAACCTGATGCAGGGCTCAAACTCATGAACCATGAAATTCTGACCCGATCTGAAATCAAGAGTTGGATGCTTAACCAACTGAGCCGTACAGGCACCCCCAGAATTCACGTTTTAATCACCAGATTCCTTTGATTTCTTCATGAACTCTCAGAGCCTTACTACATGAGCCATCATCTCTGTAAAGTTAAGTACGTACACATACACACACGCACAGGCGCGTGCACACCCAGATCACTCATCTTAAAACCATTTAGCCAAATGTTGCTGCAGCGTCTACTGCATTTTCTGGGGCCAGAGAAGCAGGAACTGTCAAGAGAAAAGTGTCTACCAAGTAATGGAGTTTAGGAAGATATGAGCAATAAGCAACCATTTATTGTGCATTTACTGTGAGACAAGCACCGTGCTATAGCGGATGGAAGATGTATAAGACTTAGATTTATGCCTTGCACCGAAGGAGCTTACTCGTTGGGAAGATGTCAGAAAACATCTGAGAACATGAAAAAAGGCAATAGCTATCCTACAGCCAATACCATGTTTACTAAGGAAACTTTAGAAGCATTTCCAATTACATCAGAAAAAAGAATAAAGATACTAGATATCACCACTACCGTTCACCATTGTGCTGGGGGACTGAGCCAATGTAACAAGATAAGAAAAATAAATGAAGGGTGAGGATGGAAAATAAGAGACAAAGTTCTTGTTATATGAAGATTTCATGATTGTGTACCTTCAAAATTCAAGAATTTTCAAAAATATTTGTATAACAAAAGAGGTAAGCATAGTTGCAGGTACAGTATCAACATACAAAAAGCAATAACATTTCTATAGAACAATAGTATACTATAGAAAAAAAGATATTGTTCATAACAGCAACTAAACTATATGGTACCTTGGAATAAATGAAATAAAACATAGATAAGGCTTTGATGGAGAAATTAATAAAATGTTATCAGAGTATATAATAAATGGGCAATAGTGTGTTCATAGATGGAGAGCTTATTAGTATAAAAGCATCTCACTGGATGCAATTCTAATAAAAATTCCAATAGGATTTTTCTTAGAACTACACCAACCATTTCTGAAATTCATTTGGAATCCTAGGGTACATAAATAGGTCTCCTACTTTTGGAAAAGTAATTTTAAAAAGAACAAGGAGGGGGCACCTGGGTGGCTCGGTCAGTTAAGCATCTGACGTCAGCTCAGGTCATGATCTCACAGTTGGTGGGTTCGAGCTTCACATCAGGCCTGTGCTGACAGTTGAGAGCCTGAAGCCTGCTTTAGATTCTGTGTCTTTCTCTCTCTCTCTCTCTGCCCCTTCCCCACTCCCACTCTGTCTCTTAAAAATAAATATATATTAAAAAGAAAAAAGAACTAGGAGATCAATACAAAGAGAGCTGAAAAACAGACCTAACACTCACTGTGAACTTTTGGCATGGGTAGTGGTGTTTTATAAGCCAGTGTGAAAGGCTGAGTCTTCAGTGACTCAAGCCAAGACAGCTGGCATTCTATAGAAAAATATTAGATCCTTATCTGATAGCATAAATATAGATAAATTTCAGCTAGCCCTAAGCGTGAAAATCAAAACTTGACACTACTAGAAAATAATTTAAGAGAATATCTTTTGACCTTTGGGGTTAAAAACAATTTTCTAGAAAAGACTCTTGTCCCCCAAAACCCCAACAACTCAGAAGGTTGACACATCTGAAAAGGCTGGCACATCGGAGTAGGTTAAAGTACCACGATTTATGGATGTGGAGTATGAGACTGTGGCTTAGAAGTACACACATAGTTGTTACCTCAGGACAGAATGGGAGGGAGGAGGTTGAGACATCGATGTTCAGTGTTAAAATCGAGGAAATGTTAACATTCATTAATTCTGGATGGTAGGAGGACAACAGCTTGCTACATTTATACGTAGTTTTGTACATAAATTTTTTGCCCAAGGAAACACAAAGAACATTCGCTTCAGCAACACGTGTACTATGAAAACAGAAAGCAACTACCAACCCAGATCAGCGTGCGGTGTGGGAGCTACGTCAGGTCTCTGCCTGGCGTCGACCGTCTGCTTCCAGTCCTGGCCCTGAAATCAACAAGCTGTGTCAGGGTGAGAACCTTCCCTCAGGGGCTTTTCACTCTGGGAAACAGGAGGATTGAACTGATCATCAGCTCAGGTTTTCTCTCTTGGTGGCTCTCACGTTTTCTCCTCTCTCTGTGGGAAAGGTTACCATGCTTGCCCGGCCTCCTCACTCATGGGCCCTGCCTGATATCTGGGAAGCCCTAGACTTTTCCGTTTTCCTTGGCAGAGGGTGGATCTGGGTGGCCTGATAAGTGTGCTCTCTTCCAAGTGGCAGAGATTCTTAATTAGCTGGGACTGAAGAGGAGCAGCACGCTGCTGACATTGATGCACCTGCCTAATTGGTCTCCATTATTCTCCATTACTGCTCCGGAGTCACAGCCTAGAAGGGAGCCAAGAAATATGCCCTGTATGGTGGTATGGTGCGGGGCGGGGAGGGGGAGGAAGTGTGTCAGGGTGTTTAGGGAGATACCAGTGTTTTGATCAAGATGGTTGTCTGTGGGCTGGTAGTTTAGAAACAGGAGCCTTGGAATCCTGTCTCACCCATGGATATGCAGGCCTGTCCTGCCTGAATTGCCTCATCTGTGAAATGGGTCGACCTGATGAGACCAGAGTGATGTAGAGGATCCTTTCCTTTTTGCCTACAGAGAGAGAGGGAGGACTTTGAAACAAAAAGAAGGGAGGCCGTGGTGCAGTTTTTCACTGAGTATTTGTAATTACATTATCACAGCTCTCAATCCAAACAGGGAGTGCAACTGAGATGTCAGTCATCTTAAATTGTGTGTGTGTGTGTGTGTGTGTGTGTGTGTCTGTCTGTCTGTGGAGAAATTCTTCAAACTTTACACGATATCCCATAAAACCGGTCTGGGTGCAAAACAACAAGAAAATCAGAATTGAAAGGCAGGGAATCCTTTCATGGCCCCTCTTTGCCACAGGAATGAATTTTAAGATTCAACTGAGTAAGCGGATTGACAGCTGCAGCCCTATCTGATTGGGAGTCGTGGACACACACATACACACTCCCTCTGGCACTCTTGACCTTCCCACCATATGTACTAAAGACATTTTCTGTCTACCCCAGCCTAACTCCCATCTTGTCCTCTCTCTTCTCGGTTTCTCCCTCTCTTCATTACATTTGAACATCTCCTCTTTGCATCTTCTGGGTTCGTTCCCTGCAAGGTGGTTTGAGAAATAAGCAGCCTTCAGAGGCTCCATTCTGTGGTCACAACAGTGGTTTTTAGGTTATGTCCGAAGACGAAGCTCTTGGTGACCTGAACCACTCCCGTGAAAATGACCAAGCTTTTTGAAACGCACGGTCCCCACAGGGCTGGCCAGGATTTGACTGTGCCGCTTTTAAACTTGATCACGAGCTTGCTGACATCCAGGAAGAGAGTGTTCTCATGTAAGAGCATTCATTGAAGTGAGGGTGTTTGCATAGCTAAACTGAGAGGGAGAGGGATGGGGGGGGGCGGGAAGCAGACTGCCTGGAGGGCAAAAGTGATGTTCCCATGTTTTCAGAGACCGTGCTGAAAATCTTATGCTTTATGGCAGTTGTTTTCATTTAGACAGTTGTATAAAGGATTAGCAGTAAACAAAGTTGCTTTTTAAATATTTATTTGTATTAAGATGAAATTGGTTTCTTGGAAACTCTATGCAGGGGAGCAGAGTTAAGCGTCTGATTTCAGCTCAGGTCATGATCTCAGGGTTTTGAGTTCAAGCCCCGTGTCAGACACTGCGCTGAGAGCGTGGAGGCTGCTTGGGATTCACTTTCTCTTTTTGTCCCTTCCCTGCTTGTGCTCGCTCGCTCTCTCTCTCTCTGTCTCTCTCTCTCTCTCTCAAAATAAGTAAATAAACTTAAAAAAACACCAAAAACTCTGTGCAGATTTATTTCTTAAGCTGCTGCTGCTGTTTGTGCTTCTTCCTCACTGTTGCTGCCCATCCCGCCAGGTTGGATGCCGGTCCTCCCGATTTCCTTGGTCTGGGGCCGTGGTTGCTCCCTGTGTGATGCTGTTTCCCAAAGCGCGACTTACGACTCGTGGTTCAGGAGCATCGTTTTTGGCGAGCATCTCATCGGGAAGCCACCCTTAGTCCAGGCTTGATTATGTGTCCTGTTTTTTTAATCCCTCCTCTTGCGCCATCTGAATTGTATCATGGCATCAATATTACGGGAGAGACTTGCAAAAGCCCTGATAATTACAGGCACCCACACGTTCTGGCCACCAGCGTGTCTGTCTGAAATAGGCAGAATACTTAGGTCCAGGGGATGCAGACTCAGTTCTGGGGCTATGTCAGGGCAGCAGATACAACGCTGGGAAATCCTTCTGATGGATTTGTGACGTGTGGAGGGAGTGTACGGGGGAATGAGTTAAAAATAGAATTTGCTTCTTTTTTTTTGAAAAGTCGAAGTAAAAGTTATCTGCAATTAACTAGATGAAATCACTACGGCCTTGGATAAATCCATCAACTTCATTAGACGTTAAGCCGCTTCATCCGTAAACTGGGAATAACAAGAATTTGCTTCTCTGTAAACAGAAGGTTGCATGAAATGGTCTCTGGAGAACTCATTCACGGATTTTTGATTTGCTGAACTTTGAGCTGAGATAGAAAGGTTTGGACGTGAAGTGTGGGTGAACGGGAGAAGTATGTGATTGTCATTGTTTTTTCAATCGTTTCCCATTGTCAAATATTGCACACACACCCCTGCAAGTGTCAAAGCATGTATGCAGACTTTAACAAATGAGGCAAATACTTATGTGACTATCATGCGTCAAAAAATGGGATGTTCTGGCTCCCGGAAGCCTTGGAATGTCCCCGGCGCAGCCCAGCCTGCTCCCTCACTTACACTTTGATGATAACTTCCTTGCTTTTGTCTGTAGCTTTACCACCTCTGCTTTTCTCTATTAGGAAAGTCACACACTCTTCCTCCTCTAAGAATTGCAGTATTTGAACTTGAGGTTTACCAAAACTTTCATCTCCCATGAGGCAATAGCAGGTCTTTGGAACACTCTAAGAACATTTAGCCTCTGACCTTGTTTTCTCTCATTGCTGTGTGTTTTAATTCTGTATCGTAAGGAACATCACAAAGTAGTCTGTCCTACCCAGCCAACGTCTGTTGATTGGGTTCATACTTTCCTCACCATCCTTGCTCGTCATTCCTTTTCATGTTGCTAGTCTTCCGTCTGGGATCACTTTCCGCCTCCCTGACAGGCAGCCTGTAGAATTTGTGTTTCTGGCCGGGAGCCCTCTCACATTCTGTATGCCCTGAAGACGCCATCGTTGTGGCAGGATGGTTTTGGCAGTTGTGTTTGTTTCCTGTGGCTGCTGCAACGAACTTGGTGACTTACAACAATACACGTTTATTCTTACACAGTCCTGGAGGCCAGAAGCTCGAAATTCGCTTCCCCTGGGCTAGCGTCCAAGTGTCAGCAGAGCTTTGCACACCCCCACCCCCAGCACCCCCTGGAGCCTGCAGAGGAGAGGCCTTTGCTTGCCTTTCCAGCCTCCAGAGCCATGTTTCTTGCCTTCCTTGGTCCGAGACTCCTTCCTCCATCTTCAAAGCCAGCACTGCATCCTACCTTTCTGTCTTCTCTCACATCACCTTCTCCTTTGTGTCACGTCTTCTTCCGCCTCTCTCTTGTAAGAACACTTGTGGTTGCCCATCGGGCCCACCCACGTAATGCAGGATAATCTGCCCAACTGGAGATCCTTAACTTAATCATGCTATGAAGGCTTTTTTTTGGCCAAATAAAGCAACATTACAGGTTCCAGGGATGCTGACCCGGCTGTCTTTGGGGGCCATTATACATCTCTGCACAGGAGTATATGACAGGTTGGTCGTTATTTTGTTTTAGCGTGTTAGATGCATGATCCAGCTGTCTTCTGGCTTCCATTTTTGATGTTGAGACATCATTTCTCACTTCACCATTGTTTGTTTTAAAGTAATCTATATTTAAGATTTTACCCCTGCCCCTCTCTTTCAAAATAAATAAATACACTTTAAAAAAAAGATTTCAGTCTTGCTTTTGATTACTGTGATGTGTCTAGGTGTCCATTCCTTTATATTTACTCTTTTTGGGCTTCTTTGGGTCTTTCAGTAGCTTTGGAAAAATCCTCCGCTTATCTCCTCCATGTTACCTCAGTCCTGTCCTCACTCTCCTCCTCTTCAGAGACCTCCCCCCCAACCCCCATCCCATGAAATGTGCTTTGGACCTTTTTACTGTGTCTTCCACATCGTAAATCCACTCTTCTGCACTGCATGCGTATTTGCTTTTCTGGGCTGTATTCAGGACAGATTCCTCTGATCTAACCTCTGGTTTCTAATTTTCTCTTCTATTGGTTTTACTCTGCTGCCAGGCACTTCTGTTGAGATTTTAATTTGTTACTGAATTTTTCCTCTCCAGAAGTTCCATTTGATTCTCTTCCAGATCTCCTGGGTCATTTTTTTTTTTTTTACAATTTTTTCCCCCTTCCCTACAGATATTTGCAAACACGTCATTTCTAGCTGACCTGTGGTAATAGGTATCTATATAAACTTAATAAGCCTGTACCTGAAGCCTGTGCAGGGGTGTTTCTGTCCTCAGTTACTTATACTGGCTCTCCCTCATGCTGCCTTATTTCCTCCCAGTCTGGTTATCTTTAACTGTTTTGCTGGTTATTGCCCTTAAAAAAGTTATTTGTGGAGATTCCTTGAGACTTGAAATATAAATGTACTTTCCACCTTCTGGCTGCCTTTTAGGCGCACAAGTTGGGGACCACTTTCAACCAGACTCATTGCCCATTTCTGCTGTCTCTTCCTGGGCTGAAATGTGCCCTGTGGTCACATCTTTTCAAGAGGGTTTTGGTTTTCCTTCCTTTTCCTTCTGCTCTGCTTAAGTGCAGAGTAGCCTTCTTCCCGGGCCCACGGGGCTGGAGAAGAACAGGAGCTGTGACAGATGAGTTCTGGTCCATCTAGTTCACCTGAGACTGTAGCCCTTTAGAGTCCAGCTTAATGCAGGGAAAGGTATCCTGTAAGTCTTCCCATTCAGTGTGCTCTGCACCTCGTCTTCTGTCACCTGGACCCCTCCAGCATCTTCAAGGCGAAAACACCTGCAGTGCTTAGATCATCGTCTGGCCTGGTCAGGCTCAAGCTCCTTTCCAGATTTGGCCTGGCAGGACTGCGCTGTCCTTTCAGTTGATTTATCCAGAGTTGTTTTCAGCCAGAGGATTTATCCGAATAACCCACGACCTGACCTGCCTCATGAGAAGTATCTCTTACGTTTTTATTGTATACAATTAATCATTTGTGTTTAACAGCTATGATATTTGCCTGTAGGAACTTTACAGCACAAAAAGATCAAGGGAATATAGGCCCATAGGTTTGTATTTGTTCTAAGAGATTAGTAGTAACTATTTTGGAAGACTGATCTGGTATAGACTTTGGGGGTAAAAAAGTGTGAAACTTCAAAAAAAATATTTATTTTTGAGAAAGAGAGTGCATGTGAACACACCAGAGAGAGGGGGAGAGAGAAAGAATCCCAAGCAGGCTCTGTCCTAGCAGTGTGGAGCGCTGTGTGGGGCTTGAACCCATGGACCGTGAGATCATGACCTGAACTAAAGTCAGACGCCTAAGGACTAAGCTACCCAGGCACCTCCCCCCCAACAAGGAGTGAGACTTTTGATGGATGAAATTGAAGAGCCCATCTTGCTTGATGCCACATGTTCCTTCCTCAAAAGGGGTAATAACATCAGTTGGTTGCCTGATGACTTGCATCCTTACCTTGGAAAAATAACCTCCAAAGGAAAACCACTCTTAGCTGCTTTCCTAACCACCTTGGCTGGGTCCTGGGCTGCCCTGTGGTGGCCAAGGTCCAGCCGCTTCAAGTGAGGGCCAGCTGTGAGGGCAGCTGGCTTTGATTCAGAGGGTAAGACAGCATTAGTCAGCAGCCGCTTCTCTCATGGCCTGAGGCTGTAGCACTCCAGTGTGTGTCTGTGACCGTGAAGGTGGATTCCTGACTCTGGCCGTGGATAAGTGGGTGCACTTGGGCCAGGTTTGTGAGTCCCCTCGTTGGCCCACCCTCTCACCATCATGATTTGACGAGCTGGCCTTGGATCAAGTTTTTAAAACTTTAGATCCTGAATGTCAAGAATGAGTTTTTGATCCCTTGGTTCTTCTATCCTAAATAGGGATAGACACCTCTGAAATTATAATCAACGTGAGGAAAAGCCTGTAAATCATTTATTAATTCAGAAGACATTTAGTGGACTTCCACTCTCTGGAATGTACTGTGCTGGGATTGTAGAGTCCTTGCCATCTGAATGATTATGAACCATAATGTACTATGCAGACAGAGCTCAAGAACCTGAGAGACAAACAGATCTCGAGGGGCCCTGGGGCTGGTAGTGAGTGACCTGTGATGTTTGTTCCACTGATTTGGCTGATCTGCCTGGTGTTGCCTTCCTTCCACACACCTCAGTGAGTGTCCCTCCAGGATCGGGCCTCACATCAGTGAGGGTGACCTTCCCACCTCAGGGAGGACCAACCTTTGGTCAGTCTACCAAGGTGGCTGTGCTTCTCTGTTCAAGACTCAGCAAAAGACAAAGTGAAGAAAGCCCGAAGTTGGGAACCAGCCCTACTGCCTGTCACAAGGCTTCCCGCAGTCACGGCCAAAGGAACAAAATTTAATTCATGAGTTATATGTCAAAGTAGATGTAATTTCCTAGAAATCATTACAGAATGGATATTGGAGTGTAGTTAATAAAACATGGATGTTCTCCTTGCCAATTCTCTCAAAACTCATTGTCCTGTAATGTTCCTACATAAGCGAGGTTGTTGCATTTATTTTATTATTTTTTAAATGTTTGTTTATTTTTGAGAGAGAGAGGGATGGACAGACAGACAGAGACAGAGCCCGGTGCAGAGGACCGGAGAGTGAAGGAGACACAGAATCTGAAGCAGGCTCTAGGCTCAGTGTTCGAACCCACGATCCATGAGATCATGACCTGAGCCGACGTCAGATGCTTGAACCAACTGAGCCACACAGGCGCCCCAAGGTTGGTGCATTTATTAACTAATGCCACTAAGAAAGCAGTCAGAGCTTTAGCAAACAATTGCCATGTGTGTCTTTAAGAGGAAACCAGCTTAAAATCACGTTTTCTTAGCAGGAATTGGAGGGTACACTGCTGAAGTTTCTCCGAGCTCCCCTCTCTTCCTTGGCAAGCCGTCAAACTGTTATCTTCCAGCTTCTCAACTGCCTTGACTATGGAAAGTCTTTCTTAGTTTGATTCTGAGCAGATTCTACCTGCTCTTATTTTTGTTTTCTATTGCTTATTATTCTCTTTTCATTGTGCATGCTCTTTTTCCATGCCCAGCTCCTCTGATAGGGAGACTTTTGTACCCAGCTTGTAATGAAAATTCAGTAATATATGACATGTGGTACGTTTTCCAGTTCTTATAGCTTTATACCCTTCTGGTGTTCAGCCATGGGGATCAGGTTTTGCTGAATGTAATACTCTTGCCATTCACCTTGTAATTGCGGTAATAGTAAAACAAAGTTGTGGTCAAGTGGTTCGTCCCCCTGCTCCCATTCCAGAGAGGGCGTCAGAAAGCACATGTAGAGTACGCAGTGTATTAAAACACCAACACTCTCCAAACTTAAGATCCCATCCTATCATTTACTTTTGTATATGCACGTGGAGGAAAACTGATCGTGTATTGGAGAGTATCAAATATTATGTTTGAGGGTATTTTGATCATCTGCAAAAGCAGAGAAGACCAGTGCAAGAGCTGGGCCCAGCCAGGCTGACTGACTGATGGAGGTGAGGAGAGACAACTGGTGTTGTTGGAGGAGAATCAGGACCACATTGGTTTCCATTGCCCTGCTTCTACCTGGGTGCTCCCACCACACCCAGAATCCCAAACGCTCTAAATGGGACCCAGGCTTACATATAGTCTTGGTCCATGGGAAGATAAGCTGCATCTATCTCGGGTGGCTGGTGTCCCCTGACCCCAAAGTGATGGAGTAAACTCTACACTATAAGTCATTTATTGAACAATATTGACTTGAGCTTGTGTTGGTCCCAGATACTGTTTTAGACGTTGGACGTACAGCAGTAAAGGAGGCAGACAGGCTCTCTGCGCAGAGCTTATATTCCAGGGGCGGGGCAAGCAATACAGCATGAAACAAACAAGGTAATTTCAGGTAGTGATAAAAGTAGGACAAGGAGGCAGGGAGTCACCATTTGTTCTTTAGGTTCCTGGGTCTATGGCGACCTCTTTGGGAGGATGACAGTAGCTCAGGGTCCTGCTACTGTCATTGACTGAGAAGGACTCAGTCACTGAAAACCTGAAGCAGTGTTGTTTGGTAGAACGTTCTGAATGCTGCAGATACTACGCACTGTGCTATCCAGTATGGTAGCCGCTAGTCCTGTGTAGTGATTGAACACTTGAAATGTGGGTAGATGACTGAGGAACTGTTTTTGAATTGCATTTAACATTAATAACTTACATTTAAAAGGTATGGGTGGCTAATAGTTACCCTGTTGCACAGTGCAAGTCTGGAGGAAGGACGTTCAGGCAGAGGGAACAGAGGTGCAAAGGTCCTGAGGATATAGTCACCCCGAGAACCCAGAATGGAATTTAGGTCTGGAAGCTAGGTTCTGACTTTAAAGAGCAAATCTGGAAAACTTAAAAATACTTCCTGCTTCTGTTTTGAGGGCCCCTGGAGGACCTACCAAGGAACAACAGCTATCCAGAAAGGAATTAACCCCCCCCCCCCCGCCGCTCAACAAAGAACCAACTTCCTCTCCTAGGAAGGGCTCTTTCCCACATTGTGTGACTCACAACTCTTGACTGATTTCCTCTGCTAACGGGCTGTGGCTGGCCTTTGTCTATGCAGGATGTAGCCATTACTGGGCCCAGCTTGTTCATTCTGGGAACGATTCCTGTCTTTGTTCTCTCCTTGCATCTTACTGTGACAAGAGACTGAACCCTCTACTATTGCTCTATCCTGGGGTCACTCGCTGCCTTCCACCCATCCCAGAGGCCGGAAACCCCCTTTTTTCTGGCTTAACTTTTCTTTTCTCTCCCATTGCTAAGGATGGCATAGTCAGCCCTGGTTATAAGGAGGAAGTGGTGGTTGAAAGATAGTTTGCCCTGAGTTGCCTGCAGAGTGGGAGAGGGAGTGGCCACGCAGGGACCAGCCCTGCCTATCCAGTGTGGGCGGAGATTCGGCTCCAGCAAGATCCGCAGCTGAGAATACAGACAGGAGGTGGCCACAGACGGCCCAGTGTGCTGAAAATCAGAGGAGGCTCAGCTACCCAGACTGTAATCCTGGGCTAACCTGGATTAGTCATTGGTTAGCACTCTCTTTGAATTTGCCTACCCAAAGGAAAACACAGGCACTTAGCGCTGCCCTGAAAAGTATATAAAATGGAGCCAAGGAGATGGAAATGTTAAATTAGAGACCATAGACCCCAGCCCACTTCTGGGGTTGTTTGGTGACCCTGCCTTTTCCCCTCTCTCTGCCTGACTGCAAGTAACTCAGCTCCTCTTCCCCTGCCCCAGATCAGGGGAGGTTTGGGGGGCAGGGAAGGGGAAAGGGTAGAGGCTGTTGACTTTGAACTGTGGTGAGCACCAACCAAAAAGCTGTCTTGACGTTAATGACTTAGATCTCTCTGGTAAGAAGTCTGAGGTCATATCTTTGTTTGTCCCCGAACAACATGCTGGTGTGTTCTGCCTGCTTTGTACTCAGTACCTTCCTGAATACAGGTATGAAAACCCATCTGTGTCATGTGCTTTGGCTCTCGCAAGAGGATGAACATGGCCATGCCTTGCGTAGATACCTGATTTTCCAGTGTGTCTTGCCCTTACTTTTGGCACATGATTCTCCATGAGAGACGTGCTTGCTATGGCAGAGGGGCTGTGTTAACAACGAAAGGGACATCATTTGACGGTCCTTCTAAGTAAGATGGAATTGAATTCATTTTTCCCTAAAAAAATTACTTCTAATAAATAAACATTTATTAAAGAGACATTGCAACACTTACAAAAGGAGAAAGGAGAAACAAGTTAGCCAAGGTTTCACTATCTAAACATGACTGCCCCTGTTGACATTTAAAATCAAATTTTTTAATGTTTATTTATTTTTGAGAGAGGGAGAGACAGCACACAAGCAGGGGAGGAGCAGAGAGAGAGGGAGACATGGAATCTGAAGCAGGCTCCAGGTTCTGAGCTGTCAGCACAGAGCCTGACTCGGGGCTTGAACTCACAAAACCTTGAGATTATGACCTGGGTTGAAGTCAGACACTCAACCGGCTGAGCCACCCAGGCGCCCCCTACATTTTGATGTGCTCTGTAATCATTTTTTTTTTTCCTACCTAAGGGTTATTTTGTCTCTCACATGTTGGTAACCATAATACATATACAAATTTGTGTGCTGGTTTTTAGTTTAACATTAAAGAGTAAGTGAATAGTAAGCATCACTTTTGATGGCCACACGGCATACTCTTAACTTCCCGTGTACTTGGTCCTGGAGTGTTTTGAGCCACCAGGACCTGGCAACTGGCTGGAGGTCACCAGGGAACTGGTGAGGAAGCCAGGCATGGACCCTGTGTTTCAGGCTTCTTATACTCACTGGTTCTCAACCTTTCTCTGCCCTCACTCCTCACACGTCAGCTGGCTATGTATCCCTGACACTTAGTCCCTTGTGAGGTTATTGTGTATGATGTCTTCCCCACCTTTGCCTAAGAATCACTCTACCACCTACTTTGGGGCCTCTCCCCAGGGGTGGGGGCCCGATGATCCCTTCCCATTGTGTCACCCCAAGAAACAGCATCCCAAGAAATAGCGTTATTTGTTTGGGCCGGATCTGCCTCCTGCTTCTCCCAGCCCCAGTCCCTCTCTGGACCCTTCCCCTGGCCTAGCATTGATACTAGCTCTGTCGCAGGAGAAAGACTGGCCAAAGGAAACAGCGATGGGCTTGGGTGTCCAGCAGACGGTCCTGGGATGTGGTGCTCTGCTGCTGTCAGTATCGACAGGTGATGTGGCTCCCACCCCCTCCCCGCTACTTCTCAGAGTTCGCCTTCCCTTTCAGGACTGGCTACGTGGACATGTGTTCACATAGGTCTTTTTTTTATCAGAAGGATTCTGCACTTGATTTAATGCTCTGCTGTTGCCATCTTGAAATTCTTAATAATTTTTGAACGGTGAGCCTGCATTTTCATTTCACACTGGGCCTCACATATAATGCAACAGTCCTGCTCTCATTAGACTTGAACGCACTTGCCTGCAGCACTCATCTTGTTTCCCTCTGTTATGTGCACTAATGACTCACCTCATACCCTGGGGGATTTTTAGTGGAAGGACAGGCCTTTGGAATCAAATAGACCTTGTTTCAAATCACCACATATTGACTTTGGGATGTTGGGTGAGTGACTCTTTGGAGCCTCATTGTTCCCATCTGTAAAGGGATCTTAAAATTTTAAGACTTCTGATGATAAAGAGAATATGTGAAGTGGGCAGCATAATACCTTGCACATCCTCCCTGTTGGCATACAGTAAGCGCTCACCATGTGCCTACTACATTGCAGTTTGTGATGGTCAGTTTGTGCCTCTTCATTTCCACATGGGGCCAGGCTTTGTGTCCTAACCTCTGGGTAGTCACACAATTAGAAGGGCTCATTCTAAGTACTGACTTTTCTCTTCCTTCAGGTTTGGGTGGGTGTGCATAGTGGAGTGCTTTTCAGCAAACTCTTCATTTTTTAACGTTTATTTATTTTGAGAGAGAGAGAGAGCTTGAGCAGGGAAGGTGCACAGAGAGAGGGAGAGAGAGAATACCAAGTGGGCTCCACACTGTCAGCGCAGAGCTGACGTGGGGTCTGAACTCACAAACTGTGAGATCATGACCTGAGCCTAAATCAGGAGTTGGACACTTAACTAAGTTCTTATCCTAAGAAAGTCCTGAGCACAGTGAGGTAAGACAGAGACAGAGGAAGGGCAGAATGTGCAGTTGCTGATCAGAGTTGAGCCTTGTGCTCAGGGAAACCTGGTGTATCTTGGGAGGGACCCACAGCCTGAGCAGAAATGCAGCTGTGGCCAGGTTGGCTAGTTCCTGTAGGTCAGGATCTGGGACTGGCGCCTTTGGGTGTCTGTGACTGAGTCAGGGGCAGTGAGCCAGGCCAGCCTGGGGCAGCCTGTGAGCAGTGACTAAATTAGGAAGGAGCCCTTGGGCAGGTGGGCACCGGACAGGCCTCTGGTGGGCAGCTGGAAATGGGCTGTTGATACCAATATGACTGGCTTTCACTTTGACTTGTGAGTGGGCTGCAGGAAGGTCACATACCAAATCCTAGTGGAGAGAGGTTTCCCTGATGCCAGTGATGCCCCTACCTCCCTTTCCGGGTCAAAGTAAAATAGGAGACCTCAGTGAGCTTTAATCCTTCATTCTTCTGTAAGCTCTTTGGGGAGGTTTTACCTTGGAAAAAGCATGCCCTCCTGAGTAGTTCTGACAGGGGATTAGGTTGGATACTGGGCATCACAGATGAGCCTCAGACCATCCAGACGGGGACAAACTGGGATGAGGGCTGCTTTACATATCGCACAGTGAGGTCTTCATCGACATCTGGTCTTGATTAAGAAACCTCACCAAAGGTTTAGTTTTCGTGTGATTGTTTAGTATTACAGGGTGAGATTTGGAAACAGAAGAGGAAAAACGTGGCCAGAGAATGGTGGCTTCTGGGGAAAAAAGTGGACAAGTTCCTGAGTCATTAAAGCAGAGTTCAAGCAAAGCCCATCCCTGGACCCCAGGGATTCCCGTCAGGTCCTCACAGAGGGGCTTCCTGGCTTTCATTTCTTCTCTCCTTCTTTCTTGTTTTGTATCCTGTTTTCTGTAAGACTTGTGGAAAGGCGTTAGCCTTACAGCAGTTTCTCAGCTGAGGTACTGTTGGTGTCTTGGGCTGGGTCGTCCTGGTTTGTGGCTTCTGTCAGCTGCTTTGTGGGGTTTTAGCAGCTTCCCCCAGGTCTGACAAACACAACGCCTCTGGCACTCCTGCACGGGGAAATCACCACTGTGAAGAGCCTCCTTGAGCAAAAGACAGACCATTTGGGGCACCTGGGTGGCCCAGATAGAGTTAAGCATCCGACTTAGGCTCAGGTCATGATCTTGTGGTTCGTGAGTTGGAGCCCAGTGTTGGGCTCGGGGCTGACAGCTCAGAGCCTGGAGCCTGCTTCAGATTCCGTGTCTCCCTTTCTCTCTGCTCCTCCCCTGCTCACACTCTGTCTCCCTCTCTCAAAAATAAATAAACATTTAAAAAAAAGAAAAGAAAGTGCATTTTTCTGCTGAAAAGCACTTTTGCAGTGACCACAGGGTGCGTGACGTGAGGGGTCACCTCTCTCCATCTCCTGCTCCGTAAAAGTGAAAGCAAGAAGGGGCCAGCGGTTGAGGAGGGTGGCGGGTCCCGAGTCCGTATGCGGTGCTGTCTGATGCAGCTGCTTTGCTCAGGGTCCTGTTGGCCACCTTCGGGACCAGAGCGTTGCCCGTGAAAATCCAGAGGCAAAGAAGAAGCGAGGGAATAAACCGACCACCATCACTCCCACCCCCACCCGTGAACAATAGGGAAGTAAAGCACAGGGACAGGAGGGAGGCTTTGGAATTTTATTAAAAATGGGCTGCTCGACTTGTGCAAGACGCCCTCCCTCCGCGGCGCTCTCAGGAGGCCTGCCGGTGCGGAGCTGGCTGGGGCGTTATGTGAAGAGGCTGAGAACATGTGGCATAAACATCGACTGATACTGTTTGCCATTTAACTCGGCATGTGTAATGCCGCAGGAATGGCTCCCGGCGGCACATGACTCGCCTCCCAGCCGGACGTGCACTGGGCCGCTCTTGCTCGCTCGCTCGCTCCCCTGCACTCCCCCTCCTCTGCCCTTTCCCTGACTCGTGAGAGTTCAAGTGGACGCTTGTCATGATTGGCAAGCAGAAAGCCGGTAGAATGTCACTGGAATTTTCTAGGGAGGCACATGCGCGACGCCCAAAATGACTCCCGGCTCGGCGGTCACAGGTGAGCGCTCGATGCCAGGCGCCTCGGTCTTTTTCAGAAAGGTAAGGTTGCATGACATCATCCTACCTGCCCTCCCCAGCGCAAGAAGGAAATCGAGGCTTTTCTTTAAGCGCTCTAGTCCGGGCGGCACTTCTGACCGCGTTCTTGGCGCTAAGCATCTGTGCATGAGTATGCGATTTGTCTGTATCCCCACCCCCTCCTGTTTAAAAAAAATATGTAATAAATGATTCACAATGGCAGGGTAACATGTGACTTAAAACAGCTCCCCGTGACCCCAGTGAAATCAGCGATCGCGACATCAGTGAGTCTGGATGCTGTTTTTACGCTGGTTTCTATAAACTCTTTTATAAAGAAAAGTTGTGTGGCCACCGGGAACAGATTGTGTTCTCACCAGACCCGAGGGAGCGACGGGGACGTTTTCAGAATCCTGAAATCTTATGAGTGATGGGGGTCTCGGGAGGATGAGGTGTTTGGTGTTGAGCGCTAGAATTTGTCAGCGATGGAAAATGAACGTGAAAGCGTGTGAAATGTCTCGTGTCTGCTGAGTGCTGTCAGGCTTGTGACCCGGGAGGGGAGTGCTGTGTTAGAATTCGGAAGCACGGGATATTTTGCCAAGAAAGAATGCTTGAAAGTTGCTCCCAAGCACCTCTGGAGGAGCCGTGATATGCATTTCAGCAGCTATCAGGTATTGCTAAGGAAAGTTAAATTTCAAAAGAAAACTATTTTAGCAGTCCCCAGGCAAGTGAGGTTCGGGGACAGACTTGGACATGAGCGTGCTGATCCTTGAGCAGGCTCAAGCGCAACCAAACATGACTCACCTCGTTTCTCTGTCTGATGCAGTGAAAAGCCGCTTCGACACACTTGGGACAGGAGTGCTGGTTTTCTTCCTGCAAGTGTGTAAAACCAAACCCATACTCGTAAAATGGCGTGTAAAATGGCGTGTGTGACGGATCCTACCTCATGGGAATTGTTTAACCTTCAAAACAATGCACCGTGTAGCTTTCATTGGTTTCTGCCTCATATGTGTTGGAATCTTGTTTTTTTCCTTCTTCTCCTTCGTTTTTGCACATTCTTTGCAAAGATGTCAGAAAACTGAAGGGTAGATATTTTCACACACTCACCCTTCCCCCGCATGCATCCACTAACAGCTGCCACATATGATTTTGTGGAATTTGATATTTTGAACAAAATGACTTCCTTATTTTCCATAGTAATATAATAATCAATTTTACCATAGAGGACTGTGTACATGTCTAGTGTTGGCTGCTCCTAATTAGCAATGCATGGGGTAGCAGAGGAAAGTGCTGGAAAGCAGTTGTGAGTGAAAAAAGAATCAGCCATCAAATTCTAACCATTCTTTCTTGCCTCGGCCAAGGCAGTTCTTGGTCTCCGTGGATCTTAGCTGCAGGTTTGGTTCGTGGTGACCTGAGAAAATACTAGAACAGCACGCGCAGATGTAACCAAGGTGGCTGCATCTGACTGCGGCTGCTTTTTGTCATTTATCTTCTCCCTTCGGTAGCTTTCCTACGGCCACAGCTGTGTCAAATAGAGACAAGAGCCAGAAGTAACCTGCAGATCGCATGCTCCACCTTGGGTGGCACTGTGTTTCGCTGTCTCTGTAGTCAGAAAGGTATGTGCCTTAAGGCACTAGAAATTTCATCCACTTTGGGAAATGGATGCTTTCTCAAATAAATAGTTCCACGGTGTATTTATAATGTTCCAACCTTAATATTCTCATTTGCTCTAAGGAATGTAACAGACTTAAACAGCGCATGGTTCCGACACACACAGAAAACGTATCCCTCATACTTCACAGTGAAACACTGAGCATTCTCGGCGAAGGCCTCCGTTCCCATATGCTTCGAGACGGTCATAAATTCAAGTGAGTTGATTAAGTATTTGTTCAGTGCCTCTAATTTGCCTGGCACTGGCAGACTGACACTCAGGAATCTGAAAGATTTTAGGGCGTGGATGAGGTCTTCAAGGTCTTCTGGCTCTCTACAGCAGAAACTCTATGCATCCTGTGGAGAAGGTCTTGGCACAAAAAATATTTATCGAATCATGTGAAAGATGCTTCAGGGTATAGCTAAGAAAAATCGATTAATTGACTACTGTGTTTGTGACTCTTTGTGGGCTTATAAAAAGTTCAGTGTTTATTCTTAAGTATAATTTAAAACAAATGGTCATGCTGTTTGTAGTGACAAAAATGGCTTGTGTGGCTCAAAGTAATGAAAAACAGATTGATTCTATTCCTTTATAGATTTGCAAGCCTCAGACTTTGCCTCACAATAGTTCCCTTGGGGAGCTATTAAAAATCCCAGTGTCAGGGCACCTGGGTGGCTCAGTTGGTTCATTGTCCGACTTTGGCTCAGGTGTTTGAGCCCCACCTCGGGCTCGCTGCTGTCAGCCTGTCAGTGTAGACCCTGCTTCAGATCCTCTGTCCCCTTCTCTCTGCCCACCCCTCCCCTGCTTGCACTATCTCAAAAGTAAACATTAAAAAAAAAAATTCCACTGTCTAAAGGTGAATCAGAATCTATGGAGATATGATCCAGGCATCTGTGTTTTAAAAACACCCCAAGTGATTACAATGACACCACGTTTAAAATTTAACAATAAATACGATTTAAATTAAAAAGTCAAACACTTTTTTTAAGTATAGGGTGAGTTTGGAAGGTGGACTTCCTCCTAATATTTCTCATAATGTTTCTTGACTGAAGAATGTCTGGCATCCTGGAATCTAATCCTTCTATTTCTCTGCATTGGTGAACTCAGTGTGAACAGGGCTTGCTTTTTTCCTAGTCAGCCAACTGATAACCTGATAATGCTAAGCCAATCAATGAACTAATTAGATTACTGGAGGTTTTATAAACCCTGAGTGTTTTGATTCCAGGAGACCAAATATTGTTGAACGTGTGGATGACAGAGTCTCTTAAGGGAAGGTAGGCAGGAGAGCAGTGGCATGTGCCCCAGAAGTTACTTTGCAGTGTCTGAAATCCCAGTGAAAAAGGAAGCCCCTTGTTGGTGTATTGGGGGCCTAGTAGATAGAAGAGGCTTAAAAGAATTTTTTTTTTAATGTTTTATTTATTTTTGAGAGCAAGAGAGACAGGGCATGAGCAGAGGAGGGGCAGAGACAGGAAAACACAAAATCCAAAAAGGTTCCAGGCTCTGAGCTGTCAGCACAGAGCCCAACACGGGACTTGAACTCACAGACCACGAGATCATAACCTGAGCTAAAGTTGGACGCTTAACCGAATGAGCCACCCAGGTGCCCCAGAAGTGGCTTTTTAAAAGTACAGTTGTTACTGAATTCTTTATAACGTACCATAGATTGTTGGAGTTGCAAGGTAGGTTCAGGATAATCTAGTTCAGTGGTTCTCAAAGTACAGCATCAGTGTCACTTGGACTTGTTAGAAATGCAAATAAATTCTCAGGCCCCTGCCCGGACCTCCTGAGACAACAGTTGGGGGTGAGCCCAGTATCTGTTTTAAGAAGCTCTCCTGATGCCCACCTGCCCTCATTTCACCTTGTCATTTTACAGACAGGTCTGTGGAGTGCAGATTAAATGCCTCTCTCTGAAGTCACCCAGACTGGAGGAGGGGTAAAGGCTAGAACTCAGATCTCCCAGGGCTGAAATCTATCCCTGTATGGTGGCCAGAAAAATCTTAACTTTTCCATGTGCTGTAAATGGCAGCTTTAAGAAAACACCCACCATCCTAAAAGCATAAGGCATAAAGGAACTTAAAAAGGTCTCATCTGACCGTTCCATTTCACAGATGAGAAAATTAAGAACTACAGGATGAAATGACCACAATGAGATGAACAGTTATTGGTGGCAAAGCCTCTTTAAGAAGTGGGTCTTCTTATGACCAAAAGGGTGCTACACCACCCCAAGTACCCTGTGCTGTATCTTTAGCTTCATATAGACTCCTAGTACTTGGTTTAAGTCCCATTGGTTAAAATGTCCAGGCTAATGGACACTCTGGGAAAGGACCAACTGTATTGATTGAGAATTTTAATTTTTAAAAATTATTCTAAAATTTTATCTTGATTTAAAATTGCCTTGGCGGGGCGTGGGGGGTGTCCTGGCGGCTCAGTCAGTTAAGCATCTGACTCTATCTCAGCTCAGGTCTTGATCTTGGGGTTGTGAATTCATGTTCCGTGTTGGGCTCTATGCTGGGCATGAAACCTACTTAAAAAAATAAAAAATAATAAAATAAATAGAATAAAATTGGCTTGCATTCTATAACCATCCTTGTACATTTACCAGAAAAATCTCATTGATTTTTACCAAAAATAATTACCAAAAATAAAGTTAAGAGAACATAGGGACCATTCCCAGAGCATGCATTTTATCTCAGAATCATGTAGGTTAGATGCTTATGTCTTCTTAGATCACACACTAAAATTGCATTTTCTTCAGGTTTAGTTAAAAGGAAAAATGGAGTAATGAGTGTATTTGTTGAATATTTTAGAATTTTGTACTTGATGTGGTTGGTGGTGTTCACCTATTTCTGATGGTGGTCAGAGTGAATCTAATCCATATTGTCCGAAGGGCTTCATCTCTAAAGCCTTGTAGCAACGTACAGAGGGATCAGTTAGCCAGGAAGCCAAAGTAAGACTGTGATACCCAGCTACTGAGCCCACACATACCACACATGGAGCGGTTGTGTTCTTGTACAGAAGTGTTCATTGGTTTTGCACACTGACCCTGTACCAGGAGCTGTGACATCAAATGGAACACATAATTCATGCCTTCAAAATAATCACGGGGCAGTGAGGCCATCAGACAAGCGATTGAGTAGATGATAATGAGAGAGGGTGGGAGGAGCTAGAAGAGAGTGTAATTGAGGCAAGCGGAGCAGCGGGGCATTCTGGGAGATCACAGAAGGGGCACTGGCACACACTGCATGGGAGCAGGAGTCAGAGAGGGCTGCCTGGAGGAGGTGCCCTCTGTGCTGCATGTTGAAGGACATGAAGGACATTCCCCCCTGAGGGGGAATAGGGCAGAGATTGTCCAGGGAGAAGGAACAGTATATGTGAAGGCATTCATGTTTGTTTGCGTGTTGTCCTTCAGGAGGGCAATTTTGGCCAACAAACCCCTAAATATTTCATTTGCATGTATAGACATTAACAGTTGGTGCCTTTGGGAACTTGTATAGCAGTTTTTAAACATACATTTCAAACAGCTTGTTTTTCCATTTCAAAAGACTGAGGTTTTCCAAAAAACTTTGTTGGTTGAGAGGCTACCCTATCTTACGGTACTGAGAAAACAGAAAGATCTCTCCTGACTCCAGATGTCAAACCAACTCCCTTAATTTTCGCTTGCACAAAACTGGTGAAACTCTGCCCAACACAAATTTTCTGAAAAATTGTGTCTCAGGAAAGCCCAACTCCAGCCCGGAATGAGATCTGAGCTACATTTCACTCTAAAAGGCTCCTTTGGTCTGTGGGATGAATGCCTTTGTAGAGAACATCTTATAATGAGGCACTTTTGGTATTTGGTTCACTAAATCTTCATGGAGAGAGAGTTAAGAAAGCCTCTTCTTGTGCTAAATTGCCCAGGAGAACAGGGATAGAAGAAATTAAATCATTTCATGCTGACTAGCCTGCAACATGTGTATCTGAGCCGTGTATATGACAATAGTTTCTTTTTTTTAAAACGTTTTTATGCTTTTTATTTACTTTTGAGGGACAGAGAGAGACAGCGCGAGCAGGGGAGGGTCAGAGAGAGAGGGAGACAGGATCTGAAGCAGGTTCCAGGCTCCGAGCTGCCAGCACAGAGCCAGATGCCAGGCTCGAACCCACGAACCGTGAGATCGTGACCTGAGCTGAAGCCGGATGCTTAACTGACTGAGCCACCCAGGCGCCTCACAATAGTTTCTTTAAAAGGATTTCCAGGAGCTTAATTTGTAGCAGTAACAATAATAAATTACAAATTGTATTGTTTTGCACTTCGTGTAATCAATTATATACTATATTATAGTATATCCTTAATATATAATATATGAATAAGAATAATAGATTCTTAAATAGATGATGTTTACTTACAATATTCATGTTATTATGATTTAATATTATTTGATTCTATCATCAGCCTCATCTTGCTTTACAGAGTGCTTCCACATCACGTGTGCTCTTTACAACAGCTAACAGGGCACAATTGTTATCTCCACTTGACCGATGCAGAAATCAAATCTGAGTGTTCTCAGATTTCAAAGGTGGAAGAGATCTTGGAGGTCCTTTCGTCCAGCTTTTCTCATTCTGTATAAAAAGGGAAATGGACTGGCCTCCGGTCCCACGGGGAGCAAGCAGGCGCTGTGGTACCTGGGTCTTCCAGTTTCCAGTTCAGCAGTTTTCTTTCACTCCACCCACCTTAAATATGCCCGCGGGCCTCGCTGTGTTAAAGGAACTTGAGAGAATATGCATTTCTTTCTTTAGGAGAAATACTGTTGTAACCAGTCCTACATGCTGGTTTATGAGCACACACAGGTATAGAAAAGTCTCTTATTTTCTACTTTTTCTATGCTTTTAGAGAGAGACAGATAGACAGATGAATAAATAGACCAACACACCGCCCGTGGGTGTCACTAGGGAGGTAGAGGTGGGCGGAGTCTCAAAGGGGACTCCCACTTTATCTGTATAGTTTTGGGATTTTTTAAAAATAAAAAGTATCTGCAGCAAAAAATTGCCATCATCATAGCATTTGTTAATTTGAGGTGATGGGCAGGCAGTGAACTTGTAAAGATTTGTTCTATTCTTCATATTTTTACAGTTTTAAAGTTCAAAACAGAACCAAAGATGAATATTAAAAATAAATTACAACCTACTATCATTTTATAAAGGGTATTTTATTTTGTTTATTTATTTTGCTGTTTATTTTTCTTATTTTTGAGAGAGTGAGAACGGGGGAGGGGGAGAGAGAGGGAGACAGAGGATCCACCGCGGGTTCTGGGCTGACAGCCGCGAGCCCAATGTGGGGATCGAACTCATGAACCGTGAGGTCACAACCTGAACCACTCAGGCGCCCCAAGGATGTTTCAAAAGAAAGAAAATTGTTTCAAAAGAGAGAAGACGGAAAGGAGAGAGAAACGAATATGTGGTTCTTGGAGGATAAGTTGACATTAATTCTGTCTCTGGTGTAAGTCTTAACTGTTAGCACACTGGCAGAATGCCTCCTCTTCGCCCTGCATTTGCTACAGCATCAGCTGTTTTTTGCACATTTTGAGCCCTTCTAGTAACTCCAACAGGAAAGTCAGGTCTCTCTTGGGAGTTACGGAACCACTGGCTGCCCCTTGGTGACTACACGTCCCTTCATTCTGAGAATCTTATTCTGATGAAAGTGGAACAGAGTACAGTGGAATAAAAAGCTGTTCACTTAATAACACCAAATGTGTTATTTGAAAATGAAATCTTAGGTTGTTAACCAAACTGATTGTGGCAATCATGTTACGTATCTGCATTTATCACACCTTATGTTGTACACCTTAAACTTATTCAATGTTAATATCAATAAAGCTGGTGGGGCACCTGGCTGGCTCAGAGCATGCAACTTTTGGGATGCAGAGATTACTTAACTAAAAAACTTAAAAATGTATATCAATAAAGCTGGAAAAAATAAAAATACTGTGACAAATTGGGAGAAAAACCACAGAAGATAGGAAAATTCTTTATATTTTAGTACCTTTAAACAAACAAACCAAAACTCCTGTAAAATAAATCACATCCAAAGAAATAGAGCTGAATGTGGTTTTAGAAGTGCCCTTTCATGACTGTGTAGGGTGAGACTAGAGTCCTGGCATTAGGTTAGAATACCCTCGTCCACGTCCCTTACTCGCTGGATGCCTTTGGGTGTTCCGGTAGACCCTTCTTGGTCTCAGTCTTTATAATGTAAACCGGAAATGGTCATATCTGACTTTCCTTCCCATTTGGTCGTCCTGGAAATCAGATAGCTAATGAGGTGAAAACACTGATTAATAACCCAACTGAAAAGGCTACAACAGAAGAGAGATGGTAGGATTATCTTTGCTGTTATGAATGCCTCCAAGACACGCGGTGCTGCCATGAGTCATCCTATGGTCATGTCATGGCTAAAGACCACACATGGGTAACGCCAGCATTGAGCCGGTAATCATGATGTTACTCACAGAGACCTCACGGGTGATAGTCCAGTTTCTCTGTCATTACCAAGAAGACGGCACTGTCAAAAAAATATGTGACCTCCAGCTTTGCTAGCAGCACATTAGCCCTGAGGAATGAGGAGACACGGGGTCTGTCCCCACTCTTCTCCAGCCAGCTCTGTGACTTGGGGTGATCACACATCACCTCCACTTCATTGGATTTCACTTGTCTTTCCTCTGTAGGATTTGAGCATTAAACCAAAATGGTCTCTTCTTGCTCTTAAAATTTGTGACAATTAGCTAGAGTTTGAACCTTAGCACCACTATTACTGTGTATCATCATATTTGTCTTTGTAACTTGGCCTTTAGGTATTGTTCCTGGTGGCTCACATCCTGACCTAGTTTGTAAGCATGTTACAATGGAGTAGAGAATTTAGGATTTGAAGTTCAGCTCCCAGGAGACAGTGGAAGGGCAGGACTCAACAGTGACACGGCCCTAAGCATTGCCCTTTATTTGATTTGGCCACATAGTGAAGGTGTGTCCAAACCTGGAAAACATTCTCTCTCACCTGGTCATGAGCTCTCTTGCCTGGATTATAATTTCTACTTTAGCACGTGAGACATACTCATTGCTTGGCCTGGGAAGGGAACCAAGTTGAACTGGAAGTGAATTTAGATCCCTGATGGGTTATCTTGGAAGAATTATACTTAACCGAAAATGTGACCATTCAGGTTGGCTTAGGCACTGCTGTGCTCTGGGCTGTGGTTCTTGACTTCTGCTTCCAGGTGGCTGAACATTACCAGGGAAAAGCTTGCTATGAGTCCACACACATCCATACGGCTGAACTTCAGCTGCGCCCGTCTTTGTTATTAATCCACAGCCCTTTACGTCTGTTGCTGACTTCTTAGCAGTTTACCAAGCAGCTGTTGTTAACTCTCTGTTCTCCCCAATTCCCCATCCACACTCCTGCTTCTTCTCTCAGCAGGCATCCACCCTTATTTTTACTTGCCTCCTCTCCATATTAACATCTCTTTGTGTTTTCCTCTTCCATCTCTATCTGTCTCTAGGGAAAATTTGTCTTTTTGTCCTGGCAGAGCTCACCTGCCATCTGCCCTGATGATGACAAAGATGACTGCGATGATGATAGAGATGGTAATGGTGATGGAGAGAGTAGTGATAGTAATGGCATTCGTAATGGTGATGGTCACGGGGATCATAATGGTGCTGGTAATAGTAAGGTAATGGTGATAACAATAGGGATGATGAAGGTGATGGTAGTGACAATTGTAATGGTGATGGTAATAGCAATAGTAATAGTGATGGTAAAGGTGATGGTAATGGTGATAGTAATGGTGATGGTAATATTGATAATGGTGATGGTAATGGTGATAACAGTAGGAGGTGGTAATGGTGATGGTAATGGCAATAATAATGGTGATGGTGATGGAAATAGTGATGGTCATGGTTATGACCATGGTAAAAAGACTAGTAGTAGTAATGGTTACTGATACATTGTTTAGTGAATGATTACTGTATGTTAGGAACTACGCAGAACAGTTTATATACAACTCTCAGGACAAGCCTATAGCTCACATGTAGCCATCCCTGCTTCAATGATGAGGACCCTCAAGGTGAGAGAGGATTAAGTATTTGCCCACAGCCCTCAGCTTATAAGTTGCAAACTGGAATTCACACCCATTTTGATACAAACTCTGAAACCTGTGCCCTCAGCCTCTGAGCAGTGCTCCTTCCCAGCCCTGCCCCCCTTCAGAAGGCAGAGCACAATCACATTGATAGGGCTGCTATGCCATAAATATGGCTGAACTGATGTTAACTCATCCCACCCAGAAACCTAGTGGCAATGAGATTATCTCCAAGGACTTGAGTGACAAATATCGCTTTATCTGGAGAGGAATGTTTTCAGAAAAGGAAGGGTGTGTTGTGATCACACAGAAAATGTTCTCTTTCCAGTAATCTTCCAGCCATCTGTACAGCATCTGACAGTTTGTAGAGGGGTCTGACAACTCTGTACTTATCCCTATGCCAATCCTCATAAAGTAAACAAGAAAAGATTGTGACTTCTCTTTCGAGAGATGAGGACACCGAGACTGGAGTCTGTTGTCCACTGACAACAAGCTGACAAGCCTCAAGTAGGGTCTAGAACTCATGATGCCTGATTCCTACCCCCATGTCCTATAGGGCATCCACAGACCAATTGGTACTCACTCCATACCCTCCTTTGCTCCACATGAATGAAGACTGGGAACCATTGTATCTTTAATAAAGATCCTTTTCTCCTAACAGGATAACTAATGCCTTTTATAAAGTGTAGCAGAAATGGCCTGTTAGGTGCTGGGAAATAAATGGTGTTTCAGTCAGTTAGAAACTATACCCTGGTGAGGACCAACGCATTATATCCCCCACTCACAGGAGCACCCGTATGGCCAGAACTGGATCTCTGTGCCTGTAAAAGGTTGCTGTGGAGCCCATACCCTCATGGGGACTTTAGTCCTGCACCCCATTCACACCTTGGCCTAGTGACCATCATATGGGCTCCTATCCCACCAAGGGTGGAGAAGCATTCCGTGTCCCAAACCTCCAAAAAGCAGGTGTCTCTGGTCAGCAGATAGTCCCACCAAAGTGGCTGCCTGAGTGTCCCTCGCAGTGACCCTGGAGCCCCAGCTGCTGGGGCCTTACGGTCCATCCACTGTGTAGAGGAAACTGGAGAGTGACAGGGAGCTCTTGAGTAAATGGTGCCATGGAGGGAACCATCAGGATTAAAAGCAGATGGTTCAGATAGGTTGACTTTCCTATTACATTATTATTTTTATTGAGCAAATAAAGGAAATGTATTGATTCATGTACAGAAATGGCCAAGCAGATGCAGGGGATACTGGCTCCAAGCATCCCTATGAGGTCATTCAGGAACCGCCTATGCCGCCATTTCCAGGCCAGTGTCTTTGGGTTGGCTTTATCCTCAGGCAGGCTCTCCTTAAGTGGTGCCTTCGATTCAACTAGTATGGCAACTCCATCATGGCAGGACCAAAGAGTCTCTCTCTTCCAATAGCTCCAACAAAATGTCTGGGAGTGTCCATCTCTGAGCCAATCGTTGTGGCCAGGGAGCTCTGATTGGTGAGTGTGTGTCACATTGGCTCGAGGTTACCATCCCACTTTATAGATGAGAAAACTCTGAGTGTCAGAAAGATTAAGCAGCATTTCCCCATCCTATAAACCAGTAAGGGGCAGGTGGAAGCCTGGGTCTCCGACCACAGTTCACCTCAGAGCTACATCTCACCAACAGTGGATGCATCTTTGCCTCTGTAGCTAGATTAGTCCAGAATGTTTGTCTTTGTTCAGAGTTCAGGGACAGCCCAGAAGACGGCCTTTTCTTTCACTTACCACATTTCTCTAGGACACTTGAGGCTTGAACCACTTCCTCTTGTGCCTACTGTTTTTGTGCTTATGTGGTTTCAGAATACTCAACGCCCTCTGTGTTGATCTGTCTCAGACCCTGTGATCTCCGGAAGGTTTCTCTTTGTTCATCTCTGTATCCCACCCACCTAGCTTCATTGCCTGGCACATAACAGATGTTCAGTCTAAGTGGGCTGAATGAACAAACATGTAAATGCCCCGTTGGCCCCTTGGATGGACTCTGTTTCTGAGCAGAGGCCCAACAGCCCCTCGCCTGTGTCTTGGCCGCTTTCCCTTCCTTGCAGAACCGGATGGATTATGTCACAAAAATCCTGCTGAATTTTCAGGACCAGGCCCAACTCAAACTGAGGAACAAGATGGCCTCACTCTTTATGCGCAAATTCTAATCTATCATTGCTTCCTGCTTGGGACTCAGAATAACATATGAAAGAGCTTTGGGACAAATAACAAGCATTGGGACCAATAATGAGCATTTTCAAACCAAGACGGCTGTGTCGCTTTCCCACTGAACACAATATGTTGCACATCCTTTCAACAGGGCGGAGTTAAACCATTAGAAACAGTTTTCATCTGGTTCTCCTAAATATCCTGGCATTTAAAGGCAATGAGTTTCCTTTATGCTGTGTTTTATTTTTACAAGTCTTGAGAGAAATGCTGCTTTAATTAAAAAAAGCTAAGTGAGCCGGGAACCCAAGTTCTGGATGTGATTATGCACCGAGAATTCTTCTTAACAGCGAATGGCTCAGAAAGGCAACCTCGGCCTTGGGGCAGTCAGCCTTGCAGAGGCCTGGGGGAGTCACAGCGGCTGTGCTGAGTGATAAGCCGTTCCCAGCTCTGTGCCAGATGCCCAGACTGCACAACTCCCTGTGCGGCACTCCCCACTCCCTCGTCCGCGGTTCAACTCCTTGGCTGCAAACCACACCACTGCACAGGTTTAGGGGAAGAAATGCGGCAGATGCCGAGAAGCTTGTCCCCACCCCCTCCCCAAGCAAGGGGTAGCCTTGCTCCACAAGCCCATGGGGGTTCTAAAAGGAAGGGACCTGGTGCTCAGGGAGTGCCTTGCATATCAATGGTATTCAGTATCTCTCTGGACAGGGCAGGGAGATAAACAGGGGTGGGCATGATAACTCAGCGAAATTGATAGTTCTGGGGCTTAGTTTGGGCTTTCAGAATAAGGCTCTTCTGTCAGGCACTTGGAGCTGGTTTGGATCATCTGGGTTTTTACTAAGGTCTCACTGCTACCTGGCTAGTTGGCTTTGGGAAGGTCACTTTCTGTCTTTGTTCTGGGAGTGGGAGGATGATTTGATCCTTAAGGGTCTGGAATTCAAAGCTTTCCCCAGTTGCCATTGATCCAGCTGGGTAAAGAAAGCTGACTTTGAAAAGGAAGAGATCTCTGGGCTTTTCTGGCTTCCGGCAAGGTTGCCAGAGGGTCTTGGGATGGACACCTAGTCAGATGGTGTGTGCTTCCTGGGACCCAGGGAGTTGGGGGGCGGGGCATGGGCATGTTACTAGCGAGATCCACCAATACCCCCACACCCACCACTGACTCTCTGAGTACAAGCTTCTCCTAACATCTAATTTTCTTGCTGGATTTTATTAGTTTCCTATTGCTTCTGTAACATATTACCACACACTGGGGTGCCTGGGTGGTTGGTTAAGCGTCCGACTTTAGCTCAGGTCATGATCTCACGGTTTGTGGGTTTGATCCCCACATCAGGTACTGTGCTGACAGCTCAGAGCCTGGAGCCTGCTTCAGATTCTGTGTCTCCCTCTCTCTCTGCCTTTCCCCCACTTATGCTCTGTCTCTGTCCCTCTCTCTCTCTCTCAAAAATAAATAAACATTAAAAAAAAAAAACATACTACCACACATTTAGTGGCTTACAACAGCACAACTTTCTTACCTTACAGTCCTGGAGGTCAGAAATCGGAAGTCAGCCTCACTGGGCCAAAGTTAAGGTGGCAAGAAGGCTGCTTTCTTCTGGAGGCTTTAGGGGAAATTCATTTTCTTGCCTTTTCTGGTTTCTGGAGAGCACCTACACTTCCTTGGCTTGTGGCCCCTTCCTCCATTTTCAGAGCCAGCAGCAGGGCATCTTCTTCGGTCTCTGACTCTGTTTCCATCCTTAAATCTTCTCCCTCAGACTCTGATCCCCCTGCCTCCATTTTATAAGGACTCTTGGGATTCCATTGGGCCCACACAGATAGTCCAGGATAATCTCTGCATCTCATCATCCTTCACTTAATCACATCTGCAAAGTCCCCTTTACCATGTAAGGTGCTGGTCGTGGAGCTTGATCCTGTGACCTTGTGATCGTGACCTGAGCCGAATTCAGGAGTCTGATGCTCAACTGACTGAGCCACCCAAACACCCCTATAAGCAATTATTTTTAACACAAAGCCGCATGTGCTAAGTGATGTAACAGTGACAAACTGAGGTAGCAGGAATATAAGAGGGTGACATTAGTTTCAGCCATCATATAGCCCAGTTTTTGGCTTAGAAATATGATTGTTATATGTACCTGAAATTATGTTACGAACTCTTGTAGGCTAAAGATTTTAGGGCTTTCTTTTCTTTTTTTCTTTCTCTTTCTTTCATTTAAAAAAATTTTATGTTTTATTTATTTTTGAGAGAGAGAGCCAGCGTGAGCAGGGGGCGGACAGAGAGAGAGGGAGACACAGGATCCGAAGGCAGGCTCCAGGCTCTGAGCTGTCAGCACAGAGCCCGACATGGGACTCGAACCCACGAACTGTGAGATTATGACCTGAGCTGAAGTCAGATGCTTAACCGACTGAGCCATCCAGGTGTCCCTCTTTTCTTTCATTTAAATAGGATGGTGTGTCTTTTCCTTTGTAAGACTATGGCTCAAAAGAGGTCTCTGGCACTGATGATTCATGTGAAATCACTTCTGCTCAAGGTTGGTTAAGGTTGGGGACAATCTGAATTTGCTAGGCAGAGTAGATGCTGGGAAGAAAATCCATTGAGTCTTCTCATTTCATGCTGCATCTGAATGGGTAGCTTCTGTAAGCTGGGCCGCACTGAGAGCACTGATTTCTCGTAGCTGACCTACAAATACCCGGCGAGGTTGGCTTCCCTAGTTGGAAAGACCATCCTTCCTCGTATGTTCTTCCAGAGGTGAAGGGGAATCTCCGGTGAGAGCTCCGTCTGGCCCAGAATCCAGTTTTAGAAAATACAACTGACTTCTCTGGGAAAAACAAAACCAACCTTGTCTTACTCTGGTCATGGAAACGAAGTTGGCACCTCATTATCGCCTTGTTAGCAGGGACTGGCCGTGTTGTGGACAAACCTGGTAGGAACGATTGGTTGGCTCTGCGTGGGCAGGGTTTTGAGTTAAGCTTAACTGCTCTTCTAAAGCTCAGCTACTTAATATGACACAAGTAGAAATCTATCATCAGACTCTTGACCATCCTTCTTTCCCTTCATATTCTTGCCTGTGTAGACAATTAGCACCTCCCTACCTCTGCCGCTGCCATGATTTGTGCCTGGGCCACCCTGGGGCCATCAAGGCTTGGCTGTGCCCAGCACAACTACCCAGAGGAGGAAAGGTCTGTAATCACCTTTAACGGGGACTCCCCCAGACTCCCGATATCTTAAATGAAGTCAACTTGTTCTGTCCTGGGAGCACAGTAGGGCTGCCGGCTGGGTGAAGGCAACGTCTCTTTAATGACTTATAGAAGATTTTGATTTTTCACAGAATGGGTAAGAGTAATCCAGAATCATTTTTATCTGGCTCTGACGTGTAATTTGCACTTACATTTGAATGTTGGTGTGCCTGAGTTCTGAGAACTCACTTCAAACAGGAGCTGCATACCTAACCCCTTATGCCCTTTCCCTTTTCAAAGCCTGGCTGGGGTTTGAATTCCACGCCTATATCCACCAACAGTTGAGAGATACCAAATGGGATGACAGGCTGAGCACTGGTCACACAGGAGTGCTGCACGCAGTAAATGTGAGGCTCTCTCCTACTTCCCTTCCTCCCTACCACCTCCACACCTCCTCCCTACTCCCCACCTTTCTCTGAGACCAGTGCACAGTGCTGGACTCAGCAGAAGCTCTCTTTCCTCAAAATGTCTCCAAAGTGGGAGAGGGGAGACATACCACACACTTTTTACATCTCCTCCTTTTTTCCTCACCGTGCCCACTCCCAGACTCTTTGTTTCATCAGACTTCTGTACAGAACCTATGAGAGTGGAGACCTTGTCTGGAGTGTCCCCACCTTGCACCTTCTTCTCCATACTCCCATAGGCATGCTGAATGTATGGCCTGGGTTCTCAATGGTACATATTATTTCAACAACATTTTCATCAACAACCCAAACACATTTCCCTGATTACACCCAGTACCCAGAGGGGGAGGTGAAGATACAGAAAATACGGTCTTACAAAAGGGCCCTGACAATAGTACCCACACATCCAATCTTATATTGGTCGAGAAAACACCATAACCAACCAACAGAGTTCACATGAAAGGCACATGTCAGAGCATTTTCCCTCTGGTGTGAGAACCCACCTCTCCTGACGACTTCAAGTTCAGATTTTTCACTTGTAATGTTTTTATTATTCCTCATGCTAGTGGGGTTTGAGAGTGAGTTGAAGGAAGTTTGCTTCTTGTTTTTGGATGTGAAATAAGGATCAGGATGAAAATGTGTTTGGCACAAATATATACATGGTATGCTTCTAGATGCAAGTTTGAAGCCTACTTTTTCTTTCACTTCACATATAGACTATATAGATTTGCTCATGTCACTAATTTTTTGTTGTTGCTGTAAACAGTGACTTGACCAAATTCAAGATCGTGGCTACCATTGGCAAGATGGGGTGGGGCTTGGATGGGGAGAACAGATACCAAGGGGGGATTTAGTGGATTGGAATGTTTTCTATCTTAACCTTGGTGTTGGGTGTACTTTTTTTGAATGTCTTAAATATTACAGAATAAAGTGGAAATTTATAATAGTAAATGATTCCTTAACATCTTATTATATAGGTAAATCATAATTTATTTTGTTTAAACCCTCCTGTCACCCCTGTTATCAGATATTTGTAATTTTCAACTTTGGACTCTTGAATATTGGGCATCAAGTTTTGTCTGCATTTTAGCTAATTTCCTTAGGCTAGTTTTATAGAATTGAATTATTGGGTCAAAGAATGCGCTGTAGTGAGTGCATATTACCAGACCATCTTTTAACAAATTCACCCTGATTTAGACTATCAATACTATTGTGTCCATTCCACTTTATCTTACCAGTACTGAATATAGTTACTAAAAAAAAAATTGCTATTTTCTAGGCAAACATTTTTTTTCCTGGTGGTTATAGCTTGTATCTCTGATTAACAGTGAAGTTGACCATTCTGTTATAAAATAATTTTTTGATCAGAGTTTTAAAAAGATTGACATGTATGCATGAGTACAGGCTTTTTACAGACTCACTTCTATGTGGGGCCTCTGTGGAAGGGTTTTATCTGAGATGGGGGGCATAGACAAGCAAGGAAAGAGCCCCTTGCTCCCTGGGTGAAAACGAGCTGTGCATCTAGACTTTTGTGTCTCTGCAGTGCCGCCAAGCTCCTGGACAAGAACCCGTTCTCCGTCAGTAACCCGAACCCTCTGCTACCTTCGCCCGCCAGCCTCCAGCTGGCCCAACTGCAAGCCCAGCTCACCCTCCACCGGCTGAAGCTGGCACAGACAGCGGTTACCAACAATACCGCCGCCGCCACGGTCCTCAACCAAGTCCTCTCCAAAGTGGCCATGTCCCAGCCTCTCTTCAACCAGCTCAGGCATCCATCTGTGATCAGCGCCCCCCAGAGCCATACAGGGGTGCCCCAACATGCTGTGACCATGCCTGGTGCCCGGTTTCCCTCTAACGCAATTGCCTTCTCACCCCCTGGCCAGACGCGAGGCCCGGTGCCTTCTGTGAGCCAATCCCCTGGTGCCGTGGTGATGCACCCGTTCAGTGGGGTCCTGCCTCAGTCCCCTGCCCAGCCAGCAGTCATCTTGGGCATTGGCAAGACCGGGCCCACTCCGGCTGCAGCAGGGTTCTGTGACTATGGCAAAGCTGGCACCAGCCAGGCGTATGGCTCTGAAACAGACAGTCAGCCCAGCTTCCTGCCAGCCACGGCCTCCACCACGGGCAGTGTGACCTATGAAGGGCACTACAGCCACTCAGGGCAAGATGGCCAGGCTGCCTTTCCCAAGGACTTCTATGGACCCAACTCCCAAGGGTCGCATGTGGCAGGTGGATTTGCAGCCGAGCAGGCCGGGGGCATGAAAGGCGAGGTGGGTCCTCTGCTGCAGGGTCCAAACAGCCAATGGGAGAGCCCCCACGGATTCTCCGGCCAAAGCAAGGCCGATCTCACAGCAGGCCCCAGCCTGTGGCCTCCACCCCCCAGCCAGCCCTATGAGCTCTATGACCCAGAGGAGCCCACCCCAGACAGGACCCCTCCTTCTTTCGGGGGTCGGCTAAACAACAGCAAACAGGGTTTCAGTGGTGCCCGGAGGCGGCCCAAGGAGGAGCAGGCAATGCTGTCCGTGAGGCCCCTGCAGGTTCATGAGCTGAATGACTTTCATGGTGTGGCTCCCCTTCACCTGCCACACATCTGTAGCATCTGCGACAAGAAGGTGTTTGATTTGAAGGTAAGTCCTGCCTGGGAGCCACCGCTGGAGTCTGGGGGTGGGGGTGGGGCCCCCCCCCCCCCCGTGGTGCTCCCCCCCCCCACACCCTGATCTTGCTACTCAAGAGCTAGGAACTGTTACATTTGGGGACTAGGTAACAGCATTTTGCCCTCAGTCCCCTTGATTAAAATTCTAGGTATTAGAACCAAAGTTCATTTCAGAAATGTCTTGGAGCCAGTGCGTTGCTTTAAGGCAAGTAGGAGATTCTTTTCCATGTTTATTGAGGAGAAAGCTGTGTCTGAGTTGGGGACCAGGTGACCCCACGTGGGTGCCAGAGAAGGGACTTGAGGGCTGGTCTCCTGCCTCTTGAGGAGGGCTCTTCCTGCGGGGCACGTCCAGAGTGCCTTGTACTGAGTTCGAAAGGGGAGGAAAACCCTGGCAGAATTTTGGATGAGGGCAAGACAGCTCCTCTCAGGTGAGACCTGGGCACATTATTGTAGAGTGCTTCAGTTTCCCAGATGGAGCCTCATCATACCTTCCCAGTGCTTGTAAAATGCTCTGGGTCCCTTAAGCAAAGGTTTATTATAGTATAAATCCACGCCCCCCCCCCACTTCCTGCAAAAATGTATTAATGATGCAGTGAAATAGTCCAAATCCATAATAATTCAGACAAGTAACATACATGAAATCCTTTCCATATGTCAGCAGTAATCCTGGAAGGTAGATACTATTATTATTCTTATTTTGCAGGTGAGAAAACTGAGGCCCAGAGAGAGGAAAAGACTTGCCCAGGGCCCCATAGCTAGAGAGTGGCAGAGTGGAGATTCAAACATGGGTCTGGCCCTCCCAGGACCGGAGCCACTTAAGCACTGGGCTGTGCTGCCTCTCTTCTCTCATCCCCCCTGCAGAGCATAGTGATCCCTTGTAATGGGCGTCACACCACAGTGTGTCCTTTACCTCTGCTTGGGTCACATTGTGCAGGTGCATCCCTGTCACTCACGGGGAGAGGGCTGGCTGACACTGGGAGGCGATGGCAGATTTCAGCTCTCCTAAGCCATTCTTAAGGCTTTGCAGCTCACTGTGAGTCCATCTGCCAGATTTTTTCCAACCAGACATAGAAATGGGTGAGGTCTCTCTGGGGGAGAAGGGAGGGAGTGGGAGGTGGGAGGGGCTATGGGACTAAGGGTGCACAAAGAGAGGAGAGAATCCGACTTGGGATTCTGGGCTCCTGTCAAGATGGGTGAGGGATGTGCAGGGCTGGCCGATGGAGTGAGGGCTAGATGGGAAAGCAGGTGTGCAGAGGAGCTGGGAGGAGGAGCAGAGGGAGCTGTGTCTGCAGGGTTGGTCGAGTTTCTGGGCTCTAAGCCCCCTGCCTGATGGGGAAGCCTGCATTCATCCCTTACCTTCTCATGGACTCAGTTCTACTTTAGTTATTTTCCCTTTCCTTCCGGTCTAGGACTGGGAGCTGCATGTGAAAGGGAAACTACATGCTCAGAAATGCCTGGTCTTCTCTGAAAAGTAAGTGCTGGCCAGAGAACAGGTCCATGCATATCCTCAGCAAGTATTCACTGAGCACCTACTGTGTGTCACATTCTGTTTTAGGTGCTGAGGAAACAGCAGAGAACAAAACAGGAAAATGACGCTGTCCTCAAGGAGCTTATACTTAATGGTTGGGGGGGGTGGGAGGAAGGGAGCAGATAATCAAGAAAATAAGCAAGTGAATTATATAGCATCCCTGGTGGTAAATGCAAAGCAGAAAACAGCGTCAGAGCAGGGTTAGGAAGCATGCGTGTACTTGTATATGCCCTCGCAAGGACTGGTCCTTGAATTTTATTTTATTCCTTTTTTTAAAGTGTATTTACTTTGAGAGAGGAGGGCAGGAGCAGAGAGGGAGAGAGAGAATCCCAAGCAGGCTCCGTGCTGTCAACGTGGGGCTTGATCCCACGATCCATGAGATCATGACCTGAGCTGAGATAAAGAGTCGGACACTTAACCAGCGGAGCCACCCAGGTGCCCCTGGTCTTTAGATAGAGTGGAAAGGCCTCACTGAGGACACCTCAGGAGCGGGGAGTGAGCCCCTGCCTGTCTGGGGGACAGGTACTTCCAGCAGAGAGAACAGCAAGTTTGAAGTTCTATGTGGCCTTGGGATGCTCAGGCAACAGCTGTGTGACCAGAGCAGAGTCCTGGGGGAGGAGCCAGAGACATGGCCGGGCCGGGCCTGAGCTCCTGGGCTTGTTGTAAGGACTTTTGTATTGCTTTGAGAGTGAGGGCTGAACAAAGGAGTGATGCCCTCTGGCTTCATCGAGCGGGGCCCTGGCTGCTGGGCTGAGAATAGACAGGAGCGGGTGGTGGGCAGACCAGTAAGGCTGTGGTAATTCGGGCAGAGAAGAGGGCACATGGCCCAGGGTGTGAACAGCTGGCTGGTGGAGTTAAGTGATTTGAAATGAGCACATTGAAAAGGCTCCCCTTTCTTATTCACGATACCCAGTGGGTGGAAGTAACCCAAATGTCCGCCCACAGATGAATAGGTAAACAAAATGTGGTATATCCGCACGCCTGAGGGAAGGGACTTCAGACACATGCAACAACATGGCTGAACCTGGAGGATGTTGTGCTCCGTGAGGTAAGCCAGTCACACAGGGACACATACTGGATGATTCGTTTCTAGGAGGAGCTGCAAGAGTCAGACTCACAGGGACAGAGAGTAGGATGGTGGCGGCCAGGGGCTCAGGCAGGGAAAGTGGGGTGTTCATTTTTAATGGGGGCAGCTTCTGGTTTGCAGGACCAAGAGTCCTGGAGGTGGACGCTGGGCACGGCTGCACAGCAGTACGAATGTGCTTCCTGCCCACGAGCTGTACGCTCAGAAGTGGTTAAGATGGCACATGTTATGCATATTTGATCACAACTTAGAAATTTATTTTATAACGGTCTCCCTTTTCTGGTTCCCTCTTTTTTTGTGTGGTAAAATTCACTTAAGACTCACCAGTTTGGGGCACCTGGGTGGAGCAGTCAGTTAGCATCAGCCAAGGTCATGATCTTGCCATTCCTGAGGCTGAGCCCTGGATCAGGCTCTGTGCTGACAGCTCAGAGCCTGGAGCCTGCTTCAGATTCTGTGTCCCCTCTGTCTCTGACCTTCCCCTGCTTGTGCTCTGTCTTTCTCTGTCTCAAAAATAAACATTAAAAAAAAAAAAAGACCCACCATTTTAACCACCTTAAAGTGTACAGGTTAGTGGTGTTTAGCAGAGGCACAAGGTTGTGCAAATAGCCTCACTATGGAGTTCCCGAACATTTTCATTACCCCGGCTCCCAGCCCCTTAGGTACTCCTTTTCCCCCTCCCTTGTACTGCCTGGCAGCCGCTAATCCACTTTCTGTCCTGTGGATATGCCTCTTCTGGACATTTTGTGGAAATGGAATCATTTAATATATGGCCTTTGATTACTGGCTTTTTACACTTAGCAAAACATAGGGTTCATCCGTGTTGTGGCGTGTACCGCCGTTGTAGAATGTTGAATAATATCCCATTGTATATGCACACCACATTTTGTTTATCCAGTCATCTTTTGATCTATATTTGGGTTGTTTTTTTCCTTTTGGCTATTGTGAATAGTGCTACTGTGAACATTCGTGTACAAGTGTTTGTTTGAACATTTGTTCAAACATTTGTTGAACATTTTTTAAGTTTCTTTATTTTGAAAGAGGGAGCGAGAGCATGAGAAGGGCAGAGAGAGAGAGAAGGAGAGAGAGAATTCCAAGCCACTGAAGGCTCAATCTCATGAACCGTGAGATCATGACTTGACCGGAGATCAGGAGATCAAGAGATGCTTAACCGACTGAGCCACCCAGGCGACCCTGAACATTTATTTTTAACTATTTTGGGCCTATGGCTGGGAGTGGAATTTCTGGGTCCTATGGTAATTCTTCATTTAGCTTATTGGGTTACTGGTTCTGCTTTTCCTCCTCTCCCCAGTGCCGGCATCCGGTGTATACTCGGTTCAGCAGAGGGAACTCTGGGTGCCTCCCCCAACAGCACGGCCGTTTATAATCCTGCTGGGAACTCCGAAGGTGAGTAAGACCCTCCAGGTCAGCAGCTTGAAGCGAAACTAGCTTCCCAAAGGCTTATTATGTCACGTCTGTAATAACAAGCTTCCCTGATGTGCCATATATATATGTGTGTCTGTATATATATGGGATCTTGGGATCTGTTTGATATATATATATATATCAAATGTATTGTCCTGCTCTCTAGGCCCTTGGAGACATCAGCATGCCCAGGGATAAAATCACAGCAATCACCCATCAATGTACTGAGGGAAATTTTTAATTTTTTTCTTCTGATTTACATCCTAATCATGGCTTTTTTAAAAAATAAAGTTTATTTATTTTGAGGGAGAGAGAAAAAGAGAGTGCAAGTAGGGGAGGGAGGAGAGAGAGAGAATCCCAGGCAGGCTCTGTGCTCACGGTGCAGGGCTTGAACTCAAGAACCATGAGATCCTGACCTGAGCCGAAACCGAGAGTCGGACACTTAACCAACTGAGCCACCCAGGCGCCCCCATCCTAATCATGACTTTTGAAGGTAAAGTAAGTGGCTAGGATTTCACACACTTGGTGTAATTTCTCATTTAGATTATGTCTCAAATCTTGGATCATCGTATGCGGCCATTCCAGCAAGGGCGTTTGCTCAGTCAAATCCTGCATTTCCTTCAGCTTCCCCGGGGACAAACGTGAGTACAGAAGCATGTTCTCCACTGTCATTGTCATCATCAAAGCATCTGTGTCACCGCTATGCCCGGGTAGAGAGGTGCGGGGAGGCTGGGACGAAGCTGGCACAGATGTGGCTTCGTGCAGGGCAGGAAAGCGTGTTGCGTGGGCAGGAAGAGGTCGACGGGCAGTTCATTCAGCCCCGCTAGCACTGAAACACAACAACATACGTTATTAAAATCGAAAGCACGCACAGACTTTCTAGCATTCTGCATTGGTTTAAGGGGGAGAAAAGGTTTGAGCTTTTGTATGTGGGTGTATGTTTAAGACTTTTTGCTCTTGTATTCAAGTGAGTTATTTCCTCTGATGGGTAATTCTGGAAGTTGAGCCAAAAAGAGAAAATATGTTTGAAAGTAAGGACAGTGCAGTAATGGGATGTGTTGGCCCCTTGGGGAAATAGTTGCTTCTGTGAAATCCTTGTTTTTAGCTGTGTTTTCATTCCTCTCTCTCTCTACAACACGCTCTCCAGTCCCCCAAAGCTTGAAAGCTTCATTCCCCCTTTGCCCACTGACTGTGACAATTTCCTTTCCCTCTTGGGTTTTCTGTTTGGCCACCACACGTAGCCTCTTCCCCCGGAAGCTTCTCCTCCAGAACACTTGGAGGGGGTGGGAGGGGCTGAATCAGAACGGATTGTGGAACAAAATGTGTGGCCCAGCCCTGCCAGAGGGCACGTGTCTGCGTGTTCGAGGCCGTGCCTGGATTTCTTTCCGTTTGTGGTGTGAGCAGTTGTAGCCTCTTCTCAGGCGACCAGCTCCCGATTGCTGTCCCTTCCACGTGTAGGGGTGTTCATGCAGAGCGTCAGAAGGCATTAGGCCCCCGGGTTGAGTGAGTGGGGAGGCCTGCCTGGGCGGAGATTTCTGTTTGGATGCGTCTGTCTGCTGTGTGTGATGTTTAACGGCGAAGCACTCGGAGACAGAGCTCTGGGCTGGAAGCCCAAGCACGTTTTGGTGAAAGAGAATTGTGAGGTTTCCGTCTCTGCACTCTGCACGCTGAGGGCCACGCCTGATCAGTGCAGCTTTGGGTCAGTCCCAGGGGAGCAGTGAGGCCTGTCATTTGTCTTTGACCCTGTGTCTGGACCGGGTGTGGGCAGCTCCAGGACTACCCCTATCCCAGGGCCTGTTTCCCACTGTGACATATCTGTGCTCTGAGATCTTAGCCCAGAGGGGAAGGGGACTGTGACCAGATGGGCAGGTGGTGAGAGGTGGGCTGGGGATCTGGGCAGGGAAAGAGCCAGTGTCAATGGACCCCCTTTGTAAAGGGGAAGAGGCTTAGCGGCAGAGGAGAAGTGAGAGCAGGATGACTCCTCTGCATGTGTTCTGTGCTCCAAGCCCGCCTTCCAGCACTGCCCAGGGAACAAGAAGCCCTTTCTCGTGGATGTGGAACCAAGAGGCCTAAGTTCGAACCCTACTGTGGAGCGCACAGGCTAAGTGGCTGTGAGCAAGTCACTGAGGCTCCCTTTCCTTAAATGGGGGCAATAACTCCCCGGATAGTGACTTTTGAAAGTAAAGCAGGGGCACCTCAGTGGCTCAGTCAGTTAAGCGTCCAGCTTCGACTCAGGTCATGATCTCACAGGTCGTGGGTTCGAGCCCCGCATCAGGCTCTGTGCTGACAGCTAGCTCAGAGCCTGGAGCCTGCTTCGGATTCTGTGTGTCCCTCTCTCTCTGACCCTCCCCTGCTCACACTGTATTTCTCTCTCTCAAAAACAAATAAAAACCATAAAAAATTAAAAAAAAAAAAAGAAAGTAAAGCAAACAGCCACATTCTTACCAGACCTGTGTATATGATCATTTTGATGATGCCTCCAATCTCGGAACACTCACGCCACCAGAGCAGAGTCTTTTGGTCGGTGGTCAGAGCTGGAAGGTGGGAGCGGGGCTGAGGGCAGACCACAGCTGTCCTGAGGATTGAACGTGACACGGATGGACAGTGACGTGTGAGCTGCATGGTGCGTAAGAAGCACCAATGGCTGTTACTAAACAGCAGATCCTTTTAACCACTCGTGGGAACCTATCCTGTCCCCGGCCACGCTGTCACGTGTCACGCTGTCCCGAGACCCCTGTGACCGTGGGCAGGTCTCAGTATTGGGCGTTTCTCCTGCACAGATCTGTCTGGTGAGTCCTGTGGTCATGTGTACTCCCTCTAGAGACGTTGCCAGGCTCCCGTGAAAACACCGTACCTCCATGTGCAGTGGGCACAAGCGATCTGATGATTCGTGTTGATATTGATTCATGATCATCCGTGTTAATACTCGGAAGCTCTGAGTGCAGCTTCCTCCAAGTGCCTGGAGATGGGGGTTCATCCGGCTTGAGCCTGAGGAGGGGCAACACAGGGAACACTTTGCTCTCGGCACTGGCAGCCAGCAGGCAACAGAGACCTCAGGACGTTGTAGGCAGCTGCTGCTGACGACAGCTAACATTTATACAATGCTTACTAAGTTCTTAGCATCTTTGTATGTATGTTCTCGCTTAATCCTCTAGACAACCCTGTGAGGTGGGGAAACCAAGGCACAGAGAGACTTAATGCTTTGCTTAAAGTCTTATAGCTGACGACTTTAATGGAAGTATTGTGATTTGAACCCAGGTAACCTGATTCTAGAAGCCTCCCTTATAACCACCAAGCCCTGCTGACACTCTTTGAGGGTTTCTGAGTTTTCTTCTTTGCTATGGCTCTCTCTTTAGTGAGCCCCCTCCCCTCCCCTCTATCCATGTCCATCCTACATGCTGCTCAGCAGGATCTGAATCTGCCTTAAGGAGGGCAGTGACTTCTTGGGCCTCAGCTAGCCATCAGCCATGGAGCAAGGTGAGGAGGCCAGCGAGACCTGGCACTCAAATTCTCCTGCACTGTGACAGTGTCCCCAAAGACGAGCTCAGATGTTTGGAGACATTTTCGACAGATCCAGTGATGGGGAAAGTCGTCCCCTGACCGGTCTTGCAAGTTCTGTGAGGTCTTGTTAGTCACATGAGCCTGCCCAAGGACATCTGGGGGACAAGGACAAGCCTGCCCCAACCAGTCCCTATATCATCAGCGCCTGGATGGTCACATTCTTCTGTCTGATTCTGGTCCATCGAATGCAAGTGTGTCTGTCTTTAGGGAAACTGCAAATATACAAATACTGACATTTGGAGAGAAACTGAGAAGTCAAGAGCTGATTCATTGGCTGCAGAAAGATACTTTGCAAGGCTCGGTTAATAGCAGGGAGTCCTTCAGAGAAATTATTGATGGTTTTTTCTGCCCGCAAATACTAAACCCCAAAGGTAAACAAGTACATCAAAGGATAATTACTCTGTTACCAAAAGACAGGTTTGTGAGGCTTGAGGAGTAGACAGTGGGCTCCTTTTGCATATACGTCTCTACTCTTTTTTCTACTTGCATAGTGTATGCTCTTTGTGAAAATGCAAATGGATAAGAAATATTTCATGAGGACAGGGAAATGCCTCCATTATCCCCCTCCCAGCCCTCATAAAGAACCCATAAAAGCTCTGATGCGTTTTTCCTCCAGAAATGTTTTCTATTTCTGTGCCAGGGCTTGCTTGGTCCGTTTCTACTTACGTGCACCTTTGCAGAGACACCTTTGGTTGAGTCACAGCCAGAACCAGCCAGGACTCCTCCATTATGGTATTTGTAGAGCAAAGAGCAACTGCTGTCTCTAAAGCTGCCTGTTTTGAAAAGCAGGGAGACAAATCGACCCAGGACTCTGAGAATGAGCTTTTGCAAGGTCTCTGCCCTGCTATAACAACACCCAGAAACCATTGGCCGCCTCCCTCAGCCCTTGGCTTGGCTGAACGTATGCCTCTGTCAGCTCCGTGGGGAGTGTGAGCCTTTCGTTTCTGTGTTTACCGTTGACAGAGACGGGGGCACTGAACTGACAGTTGTGTGCTGTGTTTGCTGGTGGGAGGGGGGATCTGTGTCTGTCCCTGCCACCCCAGGGTCCCTGAAGAGCGGTGTTCACTTTCACTTAGGCTTCTGCCATTTGCCAGAGCAGAGGCACTTATCCTTGGCTGCCTGAGTCGTCATAAACAGAGTAATCAGGTTTCTGGAAGGGGCCCCTGTGGCCTTCTTGGGCTGTAAATAGTCTTCTCGTGCTTACCCAAGATGCACTTTGCTTGCTGACTGTCCCCATAAAATGGCATTGCCATTTTCACAGCCACCTTGGAGTTTATTTAGCGCTGGCACTACAGATGGGCTTCCCTAGCCTGGGAGGACAGAGGTCATTTTCATGGTTTCTTTCTCGAGAGGACCCTGCACACTAGAAACCTTGTATAAATAAGGAGACGGAGGCACGGGGACACATAAATGTTTGTGGAAGGCCAGAGGTGGAAGTCATGGGTTGCCCCTCAGATGGCTGGCTGTTTCTGGAACTTCTCTCTGTCCACTCCGGCCTTCCTGGTCCATGGCTCAGGTCATTCTAGTCTCCTGACTTCCAGAGAGGGATGAAGAGCAGTAACTGATGTGGCAAACAGTACCTGCCCTTCCCCCTCCCTATTCCAGCTCTGTCATTGCTCTCCCCACTCCCAGGTGGGGGATTGGGGGGTCACCTTGTGCATTTGCAAAGAGCAAAGAGCAAGAGGGAAACAGGATACCTGAATGGGTTTCATTTTCTATTTTTTTTCCTTTTCTTGTAACAAATCTTTTTTTTTTATGTTTTTATTTATTTTTGGAGGAGAGAGAGACAGAGCATGAGGGTGGGAGGGGCAGCAAGAGAGGGAGACACAATCTGAAACAGGCTCCTCTGAGCTGTCAGCACAGAGCCCGACGCTGGGCTCAAACCCACGATCTGTGAGATCATGACCTGATCCAAAGTTGGACGCTCAACCAACTGAGCCACCCAGGCACCCCTCTTTTTACAAATCTTAAGTATTTTTTCTTGTTGTAAAAGTCATACAAACATGGTATAAGAAATCCAAACGGTAACAGAAATATTTTTAAAAATGGTAAATCCAGTCCTATAGAGAATATTGACAGTAAGTGTCTTATACTATTTATCTCTGGCTAGTGTACATGTCCATGGTTATTTTAAAAAGTATAAGGTCCCTGGGTGACTCAGTCAGTTAAGTGTTTCAATTCTTTCTTGTTTTTAAGAATCTTTTAAAAAAATTTTTTAAATGTTTTTTTATTTATTTTTGAGAGACAGAGAGAGACAGTGCGAGCAGGGGAGGGTCAGAGAGAGAAGGAGACACAGAATCTGAAGCAGGCTCCAGGCTCTGAGCTAGCTGTCAGCACAGAGCCTGATGTGAGTCTTGAACTAATGAACCGTGAGATCATGACCTGAACCGAAGCCAGACCCTTAACCAACTGAGCCACCCAGGCGCCCCAGAATCTTTTTTTTTTAAGTTTATTCATTTTGAGAGAAGAGAGAGCATGAGCAGGGGAGGGGCAGGGAGAGGGATGAGAGAATCTCAAGCAGGCTCTGTGCTATCAGCTCGGAGCCTGATGTGGGGGGTGATCCCTTGAACCATGAGATCATGATCTGAGCAAAAATCAAAAGTCAAACGCTCCAGGTGCTGCAGGGTCTGACTCTTGATTTCGGCGCAGGTCATGATCTCACAGTTGTTGAGATCAAGGCCCAAGTTGGGCTCTGTGCTGGCAGCAAGGAGCCTGCTTAGGATGCTTTCTCTTTCCCTCTCTCTCTGCCCCTTGTTTGCTCACGCTGCCTCTGTCTCTCTCAAAATAAATAAATACGCTTAAAAAAGTTTTTTAAAAAGTCAGTATTTTTGCAAAAATCAGATAATACCGTATAATGTTGTGCAACTTGGTTCTTTTTATTTAAATAAGCTCTCAATACATATTTTAATTATATCTCTGTATCTTTCCATTTCTAAACATAAAATCCTCTCTTCTGCTGTAACATTATCTATTGTATGCATTTACCTTGATTTATCAAGTTTACAATTGATTGACTTTTCTGCGAGAACAGAGTTGTAATCACGAATCTGCCACATTTAGTTGCTTACAGTTCGAGTCCTTAGCTTCTCGTAGGCACCATAGTGTAGGATTCTGTGACTTTAAAGTTTACAAGGATTTTGAAGTTACCTGGCAGGTACACAGCCCAAAACCTGTAGGCAGGTCTGGCACCAATAAAAGTAGATAGATGTACTTCAAGTCAAAGCTGGTATGCTTTATAAAATATATGGAAGTGTCAATAAAGACATCAGTGTCTACCCTCCCAAGTTAAGCCAAGATCCATAGTTATGCAACCCATGCCCATTTGCTATCTGCATAATATGTTCAAAATCAGCACCATGAGGAATAAATATTTGCCCTGTGCCTGTCCTGAGGTGTGTTTAGCACAAAACCAGAGACTGTGTGCCAGGTGAATTAGGTCACACCTGAAGGGGATCAGGCTAGAACACAGAAATTGTTTATTGAAGATCCAGTCTACACTTTGTTGCCCTAGGAAGGACTTTGAGAGAGGACTCTCACCCCCCAGGCCGGTTTCCCTAAGCCCACATTTTTATTGCAACTTTGTGAGTTATTTGAAATGAGTCTCTTCTTTGAACTCATCTACAAGGCCTGTTCCTACCTGCATCAGAGGGCATTGAAAGGTCTCAGAATGTTCCTGTACAAACTGTTTGCTGCTTTCACATTTCCACCCATTTATAAAAGATTGAGTGAGTTGGGAGACCTGGGACCCAGACACATGAACCACTAGAAGCAGCATCTGGTTTTAAGTAAGTGGCCCCAGCAAGTGAAAATGTACAGCCCAGGCCCCTGATTGCACACGAGGGCATTCTGGGTCTGTGCTAGCCTGCAGCTAACTGAAATGTCCCCCAGGCTCGGAAAGGATGCCTGTCCCTTTGGGTTAGTTGTTTGGACTTTGGCTACAACCCCTGACACCTTAGCTCTCTCGGAGATTTGACTCTAGGCTGGAAAGTTTCAAATGCACCTTTCTCAACCTATCTACTTTTCTGCCCCTTAGCATAGCTTTTAAAGTGCATTTTTTTGGAACTTTCACTTTTAATAGAGTTCAGATTTACAGAAAAGTTGCAAGAAAGGTATACTTTTACATTTTGGCCTGTTTATCACTTACTCTCTTTCTCTATCTCTGTTGTCCTTCTGTTCTCCATCTTTATCTGTCCATCCATCCATCCACCCATCTATCCATCCATCTAATCAATGATGCATGTTTTTCCTGAATCACTGGAGACATTGTACCTCTTCACCCCTAACTATATCAGCATGAATTTCAACACAGACTTTCTCTTACATAATCCAATATAGTTGCATTTTTTTTTCTCAGTCTGGGCATCGTAGCATATCCTTTGACTGTTGGGGAAAAGAAAGAGATATATGTTTTAAGGAGCCTCCTGGATGCTACACATTGCACCAAGGCAATTTGCTTACATTGTGCCATTTTAATCTTCTAAAGGATCCTGTGGAATCAACTTTTATTTTCCCTGTTTTATAGATAAGCAAACTCAGGCTTGAAGCATTCGTTTACTTGCCTAGGGTTAGTTACCGGGGAGCAGACTCAGACCCAGGTCTGTCTGATACTCTCACTGCCATGGCATTGGTGCCAAGAGGCCTCAAGGCTCAGACTTGGTGCGTGTCTGTCCTCACAGAAGCACCAAGCCTGCAACTTAGTTCATCTCAATATAGCATCTCAGCTCTTCTAGGAGCTGTGAACACAGAGTCATTCAGGGAGCAGGAGGGCTCATCAGCAAGGTGCTCACTGCTTGGAGCTTATCTTCAGCTCCATAAAGATGAGACCACCCCCAACATGGGCATGTCTTCAAGATGAACATGGTTGTGAATTTATGTATGCAGAAACAGCCAGTCACATAGAGAAGGAGGACGAAAACATTTGGGGGACAGGGAATGGGGAAGACACAGGCTTCCTTTTTATGCCCAACACAGTTGGGGAAGGTGATCACTGTCCTGAAGGCTAGGGGTTAGCCTTGCCAAGGCTTCTGGGAGGAGTGGAATTGTAGAACTAAGAGCCCCACAAACACAGATTGATTACGTCTAGAAAGGACTCTAGGCATGTAGGCTGCCTCCCTCATTCCAGACACTGGGAAGTGAGTTTATCCCTGTCATGCACCCAACCAGTGGCCAAGCTAGGACTCTAATCCAGGTCTTCTGTCTTCTGCTACATCAGGAAGCCCCAAACTTTTTACAGCCCAACCCCATCATTGTTGACTCCTACCTACTTCAAGCAGCCACTGCCCTGCATTCCGGGTTTGGAAAAGTACTGTATCTGCCAAAGAAAGTACTTATATTAATGAGTAATTAACTCATTAACCCATTTTTATTAATCAAAACCACAGACACACTAATCAGACTTTCTCATCAGCTTAAGATCTAACCAGGATCATCATATTGATAGGAGAAAGAGACACAACTCAGGTGTTTGAATGTCAAAAGTCATGACTCCACCCCTTGAAATAGTATTACCTTCAAAGACCCTTAAGGAAATATTAGAGAACCCAGGCTGGGAATTAGTGTACAGTGTCATGCTGCATGCTCAAAGGCCCTCAGGGTCATCTGTGCCCCCAGTGGACAATTTTAGTCCAACTGTCCACCTGAAGACCTCATTCTCCCTACACTCCTCTTCTCACACTCCTCCCTCCCTCCTTTTCTGCCTCATTGTTTGGATCTGCCATAGGGTACAAGGCAAATAATAGCTACATTTATGTAAATAGTCCCAAGAATAGATAGAATGATTATACATGTTAATGGACCCCTTTTGTGAATCAACTATGATTTTGAACCTAATGGAGCTTAAGAGAAAGATATTTTAGATCAATGACAGAAGACCGTAGACCAAACTATCCTAAATCAAGTATTTGTGAAAGAATAAAACACATAAATGTTTCTTTTTCTAAGTGAATAGGGTCTTTCACTTGCCCTGAAGCCAGACACCACACAAACAATTAACATAGTCTCAAGATTTTAATTTCATGGGTCACTTAGAAAATGATAAATGGAAGTAATCTGGTTGAAATGAAGGTGGTCTCTGGGGGCACTTGACCTCTACCCTGAGTCAGCATTTTGCAAACCTAGAACCTATGTGCACATCGCCAGATGAGAAGCTCCTAATTAGTATGTGGATTCTACTAACACTAGTAATACTGGATACTCACAGTGGCTACTGTGAGGATATGAAAAGTCTTGTGATTCTTTGATATTAAGTGACAGCAAGAGAATTAATAAAATCCAGCTTCCATTTCTGATTAAAAATCTTGGGAGAAGAAAGTGCTCATGAAATGCGCTTTTAAGATTTAAGTGTAGGGGCACCTGGGTGGCTCAGTCAGTTAAGCATTGGGCTCTTGGTTTCAGTCACCATCTCATGGTTTGTGAATTTGAGCCCCACATCAGACTCTGCGCAATCAGTGCAGAACCTGCTTGGGATTCTCTCTTTCCTTCTCTCTTGGCCCCTCCCCTGCTCACATGTTCTCTCTCTCTCTCAAAATAAATAAAAGATTTTGAAATAAATAAAGATAAAATAAAATTTAAGAGTAAAACTTTTTAAAAATAAAGATATTATCTTTACATGATCATCTCTACACCCATCATAGAGCCCCGAACTCGCAACTCAGAGATGGAGTCACTTGCTCCAGCAACTGAGCCTGCCAGGCACCCCAGGTGTAAACCTTAATTTGAGACCCATTCATTTGGGACCTAACAACATCCGGGGCATAAATTCCTCTTGCACTTTGGTGCCTGGTGCCTGTGAGGGGGCTTACACTTCAGGAGGCATTGCCACCGCCCAGCAGCCGGGATACAAGCCTCATGAATTGCTCTTTCAGACTGGAAGAGACGTTGAGCAAGGCGCTGGCCTCTGTGATGGTCACTAAGCAACTGGACAGGCAAAGAGAGGGCGCAGCCCACAACGGCCCTGTGGTTCTGTGCATCTGTCCTGTCGACCAAGCACCACTTAGCCTGGGCCAACCACAGCAGAGTCACGTGAGGCAGAAATGTGCTCGTCCTGCCTGTTGAACTCAGAGGACCAGCCACGTTGCCCCGCTTCAGAGCTCGGCTGGGTCCGTGTCTTCGTGTGGACAATTCGCCCTGATGAGACACAAAGATCCTACATCTAAGTAGCCCTCCTCTTGTCATCCCTGGAGAAGGATTCAGTCCCCGGGAGCCAGACTGCAAGGCTGACATCTCACGGAGAGTTCCCTCTGCACTCCGTGGAGGCAGGGGGATGATCTGGGAGCTGCCTGGGCTGCATACCAAATCCCCTTCCTCTCTGGGCAAGTGCTTGGCCTCTGGACACCGCAGAGGGGCAGGTCTGCAAGGGGCACTTGGGTTTCTCCAGGGCAAGGTTGAGCCGTAAAAGGAAATTCTTATTGTCTCTAATTGTCCTCAGCCCAGATGAGACAAATGACGGCTTCTTGTGATAGAATTACCCAAGTATTAGCCTTACTAGGGATGAGACCCACATCAAGTATAATTAGATGTTGAAGTTCACTTTGTCTTAGAAAATGGTAATCATGCAAATGTAGGCTCTGCTATTAGAATATGTTTTAGGTTTGGAAAATTGCATCCTTCTCTTCCCTGCCGGATTGGCTTATGGTTACTAATTCTTGAACCTCCCAGAGACTCCAGGCTGATTAAGGTTTTCACAGACCAAACTTCCTCTCTCCCAGAGCTTTGATTAGGTCTGGGTCATGGCTTCCAAACTGGGTTCTTCCTCAGAGGTCCTCTAGGACTGCTGGCTGGTGGTGGCGGCGTGGGGCTGGACCCCATGGCTTGTCTAGGGCAGCTGCTCGTGTCTGTGGAATATATCGGGCCGCTGGCGGGAAGGAGTCCACGGCTAACAAAGTTGTGGAAGCCACTGCCCTAAGTCACGGGCTGTTGTCATGAATGTCTATCTATAAGGTCCCCAAAATGCTAGCTGGGCTCCTTTTTCTCTAGCCAAACAACGAGAAGCGTGTGAGAAAATGTGAAAAGCGTCTTTCGCCTTGCTCCCTCCCAGCTCTGTTCTTTGAAGGCAACCGGTGTTGATGGCGTTGACAGGGTGATGTGCGCCCTCCCCGCCTGCCTTTCTCTGTCCGTGCTGATATTTAACACATCTTTCATTGTGAAAACTGCCAAACATACCGAACAGTAGAGACTAGTATAATTTATCCCCTGTATATTCCTCCCCCCCATCCCAGTAACTATTAAAACTTTACACTTGTTTTATCTCTTTCTCATGTATTTTGATTTTTTGTTTTGTTTTGCAAAAATGGCGGTGTACTACACATGCTATCTGGCAGCTTGTTTTTTACTTAACCACTTTTTTTTTTTTTAACATTTAGTAATTTTTGAGAGGGAGAGAGAGAGCTGACCAGGAGAGGGCTAGACTCAAGGAGACAGAGGATCTGAAGCAGGCTCCGTGCAGTGAGCACAGAGCCCAATGTGGGGCTCAAACTCACGAACCATGAGATCATTACCTGAGCCAAAATCAAGAGTTGGCTGCTTAACCGACTGACCCTCCAGGCGCCCCGGTTACTTAACCGTTTTTAAAATTATTCCGTATCAGCTTATTTGCTTGTGCCTTTCAATGGCTCTGAAATTTTCCACTGTGCGCTTGAAGCATCACTTACTTCAACACTCCCCTATTCTTGGATAACCAGCTGTCTCCAGAATGTTTTGCCACCTTAAAAGTAATTGCAGTATCCTTGTGCATTGGTTTTTATATATTGGTGCATTTATTTCTGTAGGATAGATTTCCCAAAAGTGGGATCGCAAGATCATGGGCTATCTATACTTTAAGTTTTATTAAATATTGCTAAAGTATATTTTCCAGAGATCATAGCTGAACAGCTTCTCCACAGTGACACGTGGATAAGCCCATGTCTTTATATTTTCGACAGCTCTAGATATAATTGCTCACTAAGCTTGCAAAACTTGCATCTGGGTGGCTCATTTGGTTGGGCATCTGACTCTGGCTCAGGTCATGATCACATGGTTCATGGGTTCAAGCCGCGCGTCAGGCTCTATGCTGACTGCTTGCTCAGAGCCTGGAGCCTTCTTTGAATTCTGTGTCTCCTCTCTCTGCCCCTCCTCCACTCATGCTCTGTCTCACTGTCTCTCAAAAATAAGTAAATGTTAAAAAAAAAAATTAAACTCTTGCAAATCTTTTCGCCACAGGGGTGGCATAAAATTGATATTTTATATGTCTGTGAATGGATTCTTTTTCTGCATTAATCTCGTAAATTATATCTTTGCAATCATTATTGGGGGAAGATGGCCGTTAGGAACATCTGGAACAGAGGGCCAGAGGGAAGTATCTTTTGAAGACCAGCCACTGCTCTTTGTTCCCATCAGTTTGCGCAGCGGAAGACAGGTGCTGGCCGCGTGGTGCACATCTGCAATCTCCCGGAAGGAAGCTGCACAGAGAATGACGTCATTAACCTGGGGCTGCCCTTTGGAAAGGTCACTAATTACATCCTCATGAAGTCTACTAATCAGGTAAGTCACCGGCGCTTTCATGCCAGTGTGTACCAGACAGACCCCACATGGGAGGAGGGAAACCATATATAATTTTTTTATAAAGAAGTTGTTCTTAAAGAGGCAATGCACTCTTGCTGGGACAGCACAGAGGTTTTTGCTGGTGGCGATGTTTTGTTTACCCTTGTCTCACCTGACCCTCCTTGTGATGGGTACAGGCCTTTGTGAGTTGCCCAGAGGTAGGGCAGTACTCTCGAATGAGGTACTCCTTAACACCGAGAAGCTAACTGATCCCCAAAATAGAAATCCACAGACACAAGTCTTTTCACTGTTATGAATCCCCTGAGCTAATGCTAGAAGCTTCTCATATCTGAGGGCCTGTATTTGGAGTGAGCCAACAGCTAACTGGGCACAGGTTATTTCCACAGATCTGTGGTGTTAACATCAGAGGCCCTTGGGTCTCATAGCTGGAAAGTGGGTGGGAATTGATGGGAGTCTGGTAAGTCTCCAGGACAAAGAACCCTAACCTGTGGGGACTGACTAAGAACTTGAGGGTTAATATGGTTGTCTTCACTTCTGAAGTCAAAGGAGGAGTTTATACCGAGAAATGGTCAGAAATAAGAATTTAAAAAAAATATATATTTTATCTTTTATTGTTAATAAATACTTTTACTTTATGAACCAGAGAGGCAGACATAGAAGAAGTTCTTTTCTTAATTAAGGCATGAACTTTAAAGACTCAGAGCCACATGAGACCATTCGTGGTCTTTCTCTATTGATGTGGGCTTAGACTCTTCACTAGGTCTCTTTGTTCTGACTGTTTTGGGTAAGTGTACAAAACGCAGCTTGCAAACTAATGCAGTGAGAGCCCCTGAATTAGCATTATTCCCATTTGACAGTTGAGAGCTGGAGGCACTAAGATGTTTGCATCAAGAAAGAGGCACTTAGTAAGCTGGGTGGCAGAATCTGAAATAAAACCCTAAAGAATCTTGACTTGTTCATCTCCCACACATCTGCCACAGACTGTGACAGCAGGGAAAAGCGTCTTGGAAATTCAAAAACAAATGTAGGGGAAGGATGGAGAATGAGCTTGGTGAGCCCACTCAAATCGAGGAACTGGGTGTACAGGGGCTCCCAGAGAGGGCTCCCTTGTCATGGACCCCTTTTCCTTTCCAACATCGAGGGACCAGATCAGTGCACCCATCAGTATAACACAAACCAAACGAATCTAAGAAACGGTAATGGTAGTGAACCCGCCACAGCAGCTTTTGGGGTAAACCAGGAGGTCAGTCAAAACAATCTATTTAGAAGCTCCCTGGAGACACTGATTGAATGTCAAAGCCTGTTTCTTTGTGTTTTATCAGAGCAGTTAAGTAAAGAGGGAAAATGCTGTGGAGATATAACTGAGGGTTTTCTTCTCTCAGTAATTCAAAAAGGCATGGCCTTCTTTCAAGCCTCAGGAGCCCCTGAGTTGTTTAGTATTTTCTTTCTTTGCAAACAAAGTGAGAGCTCAAATACCCACATCCGTCTCTGTCTTTGGCCGTCATCACGACAAAACAGCACACGTTGCAGGGATCAGCCCAAGGTCGCTTGTATAACAGACTCACTGTCCCCCCTATTTTTCCTAAGGGGTACTGTGGGTTAATGGGCCCTTCATCCCAGGGGGGCTCCTGTGACACGATACAGCACAGGATGGATATACATAATTTAAGAATCATTATAACCATGGGGATCAGGAGAGGGGCCATCCTATAATGAACTCTTTGGGTGAAGTTAATAAATAGGTCTCTTTAAACAGATGAGATCAAAGAGAGCTCTTAATACTGGTCTTTTTTCTTTTTATTGAGGTATAAAATATATATTCTAAAGTATACCAGTCTTAAGTATGCTGCTTTTCTACATGTTAACCCCCATGTAATTACCACATGGGTCAAGGTGCAGAACATTTCTTGAACCTCAGAAGGTTTCCTCATGCTCCTCCCAGCCAGCACCTCACCCCTGCATGAGAGGGGAGCTCAGCTCCAGCTTCTATCAGCATTGGTTCCTTTTGCCTGTTCTCAAACTACATAGACACAGAATTATACGTAGTACTGAATTTTGTGGACGACCATTCAAGTCAGCGTCAGTTTATGTCCTTCCATTCTTTCCTAGGCCTTTTTAGAGATGGCTTACACAGAAGCTGCCCAGGCCATGGTCCAATATTACCAGGAGAAATCTGCTGTGATCAACGGTGAGAAGTTGCTCATTCGGATGTCCAAGAGATACAAGGAACTGCAGCTGAAGGTAAAGCATTTTCTCATTGTTCAGTCATTCAACAAGCATCAGCTGAGCATCTTCTTGTCAGGCACTGGCCAGCATGCTGGCGGGAAGGAGAGATCCCCGCATCACCCATTGCCTTTGGGGATATCACATGGGAAGTCCAGCCATTATAACATGGCATGAAAGTTGCTTGTTGAGGTAAGTACAAAATGCAAAGGGATGTTAGGGACAGGATGGCTGGCTACCCGGGGCCTAAGGAGGATGAAGGGAGAAGGGGAAGGTGATTGCATTTCAGAGGTGGGAGCTCCAAGCATCACCCCCTGAATAGTACTTCCGTTTCTACCCATCCAGGTCTTCAGCAATCCTCGCTTCCTCTCCCGCCACTACTCTGCCATGACTTCTTATTCTCTCCTCTGTCCTCTATAATTATATCTTAAGCCCCATAGAAATCCTTCTAAGCGCCACATGACTGAATCGGCCACTGTCAGAATGACTATCAGGAATGAATTCAGATAATTCCAAACAGGGCTTTTGCTTGTTTGTTTTAGCTTATTCTACATTTCTCTTTTCTTCTTGTTTCTTTTCTTTTCTCCTTGCTTTATTGTGAAGTATAACATACATTTGGAAAAAATGACTAATTACGTATTGTATAATTTTAAAAAGTAGTAATGGTTGAAATCGCATACATCCCATAAAATCACCACCAAAGTCAAGAAATAACATACCAACAGCACCCAGAAGCCCCTCTGAGTCCCTTCTCAAGTTTTACCCCTCCCTCTCCACTTTCCCATCTCAGAGGATGATCATTTCATTGCTTTTCCTTATAGTCCTACAACCCACTTATGCCTTAATAACTAAGGTTATTGTTTAGTTTTGCCTATTTTTGAACTTTACATGAATGGAATTATACTCTTTGTGTTCTTTTATTCAACATCTGCTGTCCATGCTGGGCGTGTCTGTTTTCATCATTATGTAAATTTCCATCGTCTGACTATAAATTTATCGATATGTTCCACTGTCCGTGGACATTTGGGCTGTTTCCAGTTTTAGGATAAACCTAGACAAGGTTAGTGAACATTCTTGACCATGGTATCCTGGCACACAGGCACACAAGCTTATAACGAGGGGCACACACATAACTAGGTGTGAATTGCTGGCTCTCAAGGCATGCTAATCCTGAACTTTGTTAGGTAATAGTAGCAAGCCCTTTTCAAAATTAGTTGTCCTAGATTTACATCCCTACTAGAGTCAGAGTGTTCAGTGGCCTGCATTCTTGCTAACACTTTGCTATCTGACTTTTTAAGTTTTGCCTATCTTGGGAGAGTGTACTGGTTTATCATGGTCTTATTTTTCATTTTCCTGATTACTAATTGAGGTTGAGCCCTTTTTCCTATGTTCATTGACTATTCCATTTGGATCTTCTGTGGTGGAAAGTTTCTTCTAAGGTCATTTGCCCATGTTTTTCTTTAGATTGTGTCCTCTTAATGGTTTGCAGGAAGGAGTTCACTTAACTGAAGCATTTAGTCTCTTTGTATTTATGTAACTATTGCTATATGTGCATTTTTTTTTATTTTAGAGAGAAAGAGAGAGCATGATTAGAGGAGAGAGACAGAGACAGAAAATCTTAAGCAGGCTCCATGTTAAGTGCAGGCCTAATGTGGGGCTCAGTCCCCTGACCCTGGTATCATGACCTCAGCTGAAGTCAAGAGTCTGATGCTCAACCAACTGAGCCACCCAGGCACTTTGTATTTAAATCTACATGTTATTTTCTGCTTTCTGCTGTCCCATTTTAATAGGGATCTTCCAGTTTGCTTCAGCTCATTCTATCCTTACATAGGGTCCATTTAGTTAAGACCCACAGCCTTTAGTCAGCCTCCAAGGTTGAAGGCAGAAGACAGAAGCTCAGTGGTTGTTCTAGGTTCTGACAAGTCCACATAGGTACCTGGTAATGTGTCAGCCTGTTGCCAGGTGCCAGTCTTGATTCAGCTTTGCTTGCAATTATTGCTTCTGAAGATCCTTGGCCAACAATTCTAGCAGAACCTGGCTTTTTTTTTTTTTCCTGGTGAAAGAAAGCATGCTGCTTTTCTTCAACAAATGAAAGGTTTTATCCCATTATGTACCCGGTCAAAGTTTCTGTTCTCCTGGATTCTCCCCTGGAGGCTACATTGAATTTCTGAGCTGAATTCCCAGTAGATCTTTGGTGTCTAAGATGAGATGTTCTTGTAAGATTCTAGTTAGGATTAACAGCAGTACTCAGCTTTTTAAATTAAGGTACTAAGGCAGTGCAGTGCCTTACTGAGGGAAGTAGTTTGGGATGTGCAAACACCATGGGTTAAAGAGATCGAGGTCTGCATTCAGCAGATGCTCACTGTGGACCACTGCATGCCCACCAGATGAGGCACCATGGTTATAGACATAGCCAGCTGCTGGAGGAGCTCACAGTCTGGTATGAGGAAGAACAGGAAAACAGCACCACCGAAAACCATGTGACCTATTCTAGATTGGAGGGTGGTGGTGTGGCCTAGATTTTACCCCTTCCTGCTTTGATGAGCTTGGACAAGGTGCTTTAAGTCTGTGAACTGTAGGTGCCAGGTCTGTAAAAAAAAAAACCTCTACCTTGAGTTCTTTGGTTTTATGCACTTTTTTCCCCATGTATCATCTCTCTGAGTCTCACAATCACCTTCCCCTGTGAGGTGTGCAGGATGGATAATAGCAGTAATGATAACAGCGCAACAGCAATAACAGGAATAGTGTACCTTTCCTTGAGTCCTGGTACGCTGGGTCAAGTCACGTGCCAAACACTTTATAGACAGTCTCTTCTGTAATCCTGACATCAGTCCTGTCAGACAGGAATTATCTCAGTCTTACAGAGAAGGAAGCCAAGGCTGCTAGAAGTTCAGTACCTCGCACAAGATCATAGTTGCTGAAAGAGCCGTGATTGAAACCCAGGACTGTTTTGATTTTGTACTATGGCAGCACCTCTGCATTGTGTTAGTGGGATCTCCATTGTCCACGTGAGAAATCAGGTAATTGGCTTATAGTCGCCCAGCTAGGAAGCAGCTTCTCAAACTTTACTGTGCATCCGAGTCACTTGCAGGTCTTGTTAAGGTTTCTGATTCAGTAGATATGGGGCAGGGCTGTGGTTCTGCCTTTCCAGCAAGTTCCCGTGAGATGTTGCAATGTATCTGGAACACATTGTCTACTCCTTAGGAAGGATTTTCTGCTTCCCAAGCTGTCACAACGCCTCTGTGAGAAAGCATATCAAGACCTACTTCAACTACATAGCAATGCATGCGTCATGGCCCCTAGGTTGACAGGAGTCAGCCAGGACTTTCTCTGCAGGTGACAGAAATTTGTCTCATGTAAGCTTAGCAACTAATGTAAGGAAAGGAATCTATTGGCTCATGTCAATGAAAAGTCCAGGAGTAACCCTGGCCATGGACACGGCTGCATTCGGGGCCTAAGTGATATCATTAGGACTTGGCTTCTCTCCACTCCGCCTTCTGTTCAATTTGCTTTGGGGTCTCCCCAGAGGGCCCCGCCTCCAGCCTCTAGGTGGCGTGGTGGCTTCATTGACTTCCGCAGCTCCGGCCTCCCGTTTCCTTCAACAACAGAGCCAGGGTTTTTCCTAGTAGCTTCCTCATTTGTGCTGAGAGGCCCTGTGCTCCAGCTAGTTTGGGACACACGTCCTTCCCTGAACCAATCTCTGTGGCCAGGGAAGGCCTTGCTCTGACTGGCCACGCCTGTGTCACCGCGGAGCAGGGGTGGAGAAGGGGGGATGGCCTACTGGGGAGGTAGACAGCAAACCACTGTATCCATATGTGTCTCAGGGACCAAGGGGCCACGACTTGAGGTCCCACCAGGATTTGCAGAGGTGGGAGGAAATTTCAGTCGGTCTTTTTTCTCTAAATTTACCTTGTGCTCACCAGGCAAAGTGGAGGGAAAGGAAGGAGAGTTTTAAGGTATCTCTCACTTCCTGTCTTGAGTATTTCCTCATGCTGGTAATCATGTCTCTCTATACATTCTTTGTGGCAAAGGCTCAATCCCTCAGGGTGTTTAGGTCAGGACCTTTCATGTAACGGGTGTCCAGCAAATACATGAAATGAATGAGGAAGAGTACATCTGAAGGAACAGTAAAAAGTGAGTTTTTCTTCCTGCAGACCCAGACAAGAAGGATGAGCTATTTTCTGGGTTGTTCCACAGAGACTTCTCCAGAATCATAGCATCTTACATGCAGAAGGGAACTTGGGGTAGTTTAAACCAGCATCTCCCAGTTGTCAAGAGAGTTTTCAGGTTCTCCTGACCAGAGGTTCCCCATTGGTGGATTTGGGGTGGGATTGAGGGTCCCAGGTGGTTTGGGGGCAGAGGGCTTGGTTTCAGAGCCACTGGTCTTTCCAGCTTCCCAACCACAGAGAGGCTCTCCGGCCCAGGGAAGCAGATGTGTGTGTTCCTGTGGAACCCACAGGAAGATGAAGTCAGCAGATGGTGACTGATGTCATGTAAGATGTGGTGCCGAGGATGACAGCCTAGAGGAGGCCTGGTCCTCACTTGGGGAGAGTTCGCTGTGTCACTGAAGATGCAAGCTGTTGTGTGGAATCTGTACGAGACTTAAACATGAGTGTGTACATTTGGGAGCTCCTAGTAGTTCAGTGGCAAAAGACAATGTGACTTGGTTGTGTAAAGAAGGAAAAGATTACTGAGTAGGTCCTTGAAGGATGAGGTGAGTCAGATAAACTGAGAGAGTGTCCAGGCAAAAGGATCAGACCCTGGAAAGCACAGTAATATTGAAACTATCAGGGCGGCTGTGACAGGGTCTGGCTGTGACAAGTTCAGGGCTCATCTGGAAGGTTTCAGCGTCTTCCCGTCTTCCTGGGACTCTTGAGTCTTGGCATAAGGGTCAGAGGGCGTGGCTCCTTGTATGTTGGCCCAGCATCTGTGGCTTTTATCAGCCTTGACTGTCATGCCCTGAGGCTATTGGTGGATGCCGGATGGGCCTCATTATTGTGCCTTTATAGGTGGAGAAAGTGAGTCTCCCACAGACACTGAGCCTTAACCCCAGCTCACCCAGGCAGCTAGAGGCAGAGAGATTCTCAAGTTGAGGTACATCCCCCGAGCGTGCCAGCACTTCCCTGGGGCGGCCCGGGGCCTGGACTCTCCCCCTCGTCTTAAACAGAGCAAGATGTGTTGACCAGAAGGACCATGGATGGTTCCCTATGGGATTATTGAGCCGCGTCGGTGTCCTCATAGAATGGATGAGAAGATAGCATGTTTGAGATTTGCTTCGGAATATCCGGCAGGGTGGGGAAAAGGGTTCGGGTATAGATGAACTAGATTGGTCAGAATTGTTGACAATGGAAATGGAGTCACAGGGCTCAACATACCATTCTCTGGGCTTCTGCGCATGTGTGAAATGTTCTACAATAAAGAGGTACCCAACATGTCAGGGCCGCTCCATTTAGCATTATGCTCACACTCCTCATTCCCTGGGTTAAACTTCTTCTTCCTCTAAAAAGGTACTTTTCCCCTTTGGGTGGACCAGGCAGTGGACCCGAGTCCTCACGGTTTCCCTTTGGCGTTTGCATGGCTGTCTCTGGTCTGATGATGACCTCTCTGACTTTGCCTAGAAACCTGGGAAAACAGTGGCTGCCATCATCCAGGACATGCATTCCCAGAGGGAGAGGGACATGTTCCGGGAAGCAGACAGGTGAGGCCCCTGCTCTGGGCGTCAGGGAGGATTCTGGGCAGTTGGGACACTCTCTTGTCTCTCATTCTTAGGGGTATTGAGTCACGCTGCGCCCTGCCCTTGCCCCGGCCCTGTCCATGAGCCTACTTTTCCACGTGCCTGATGGAAGGCATCAGTGCAGTCCAGAGCTGCTGCTCAGGTTAAGCCTCAGGAAAATGCAAGATGGAAGGCTTCCTCTCATCTGTGCCTCCTTTGTTGGAAAGGAATATAGGAGGGATTCTTTTGATATTTGGCCTTTTGGGCTGCTGAAATAGCCTAAATGAAAGCCAGTGTGTGTGTGTGTGTGTGTGTGTGTGTGTGTGTGTGTGTGTGTTCTATTTAGAGCCAGCTATTGGTTTTTCATGAACTGAATGTAGATATAAGAACAAGAATGTAGGTGAACCCCCCAAAAGTAGTGACTTGACCTGTCACCTGCACTGAATGTTGAATGCATTCAGTTTTCCAACTCATTTCTTTCGAATGAAATCGGGACCGTGTCGAGTTGAGACTACAAGTGTCCCACTGTCACTGCCCTACGAAGACAGTCCGTGTGGAGGGCCAAGGTGGAGACCACAGGAGCCAGCACCTGGCCTGCACGGTCTGTGGCTCTTCCCCGGGGCTGCCACAGATGGTGCTCTCACTTCACAGCAGAGGACTGAGTCCAGGCTGTTTGCCCATTGTCAAGGCCGCCTGGCCCTAGTGAGCCACACCTGGGTGTCCCCTGGTCAGTGAGGGCTGTCTGGTCTTCCTGTATTTGGAAACCAAATGAAAATTGCCCATTCTTTTAGAATAATGGGTACATGATTGAGTAAATCTGCTTAATCACCAAACAGTCTCCAGAGTGGGGTGTGTGTGTGTGTTTGTGTGTGTCTGTATGTAGCTAGCTGTCAGGTTTGGGATTCCCATTTATATGTTTGGGTTGGGTTTTGTTTTTTTTAATGGTTGTTTGAGTTGTTTTTTTTTTTTTTTTAAAGATGCATAAAAAGGCATATGATCATATGATGTGCCTACAGGTCCTCAGCAGAGTGTCAGGAAGAGCTAGGTCTTGATCTGAAGCTTAGGCAGGTTGAGAATCCCTTTTCTGGGATTCGGTTGCTTCATCTGAAACACAAGCGGGTCAGAGCTCTAAGATTCCCTCCAACCCTAGAATGCCCTCTTAGTTCTTTGGTTTGGGAAACTCTGAACCTGCCTTCCTCACTCCCAGTAATTAGAATCCTTCTACTATGCCCAAGACCCGAACAAACTGAGATGAGAAATAAACAAGAAAAATGGAGGCCAAGAGGTTGCTTTCATTACAGCAAAGGCCACATGGAGTTGTGGCATTGGTCTTGTAGTTGAGACGCTGGCTAATTGAACCCCAGGGTCAGGCAGCCTTGCCCACTAGGCTGGACCAGTGCCACCACCCTCCCCCCCCAACACACACCCAGGGGAGAGCTGCCTGCCCTCTGAGCTGAGCTTCTTTCCAAAAGGAAGAAAGATGGAGCTGAGTCAAACCAGTCCAATTATTTATCCCAGTTCCCAGGAGCAGAGTAAAGGGGCAGAGACAGTCAGGACTGTTCTCTGGGAAAATCTTTCCTCCTAGAAGCCAGGAGGGAAAAGCTTTCTCTCGCAGCATTCTGTGTTGGCTGGACGATTGTGATGAAGAGTGTATGGCCACATGGGGTTAGTGGACAGTATGTCCATTTGAGGGACTGGGCATATCTGTGCGTGGGGGTGGGGGATGTGCAGATTATAAAAACCTCTCTTTTGCTCCTTCACAGATACGGCCCAGAAAGGCCGCGGTCTCGAAGTCCGGTGAGCCGGTCACTGTCCCCAAGGTCCCACACGCCAAGCTTCACCTCCTGCAGCTCTTCCCACAGCCCTCTGGGCCCTGCCCGTGCCGACTGGGGCAATAGCCGGGACTCATGGGAGCACTCCCCCTATGCCAGGAGGGAGGAAGAGCGAGATCCAGGCCCCTGGAGGGAGAACGGGGAGGACAAGAGGGACAGGGCAGACATGTGGTCACACGATCGCAAACACTACCCCTGGCAACTGGACAAAGCCGAGTTAGCCGAGCGGCTGGACGGAGGGAGGGGCCACCGAGAAAAGCACCCGAGGCCGGGGTCCCCCAGCCCGCTGCACTCCGCCTCCGGCTACAAGAGCCGGGAAGACAGCTACTACCGGAAGGAGCCCAAAGGCAAATCGGACAAGTATGTAAAGCAGCAGCAGGAAGGACCCGGGAGGTCCAGGAGGAAAGAGGAGGCCAGGCTGCGGGAGACCAGACACCCCCACCCTGAGGACTCAGGCAAGGAAGACGGGCTGGAGCCGAAGGTCACTAGGGCCCCTGAGAGCGTCAAGTCTAAGCAGAGTGAGAAAAACAGAACCAAGAGACCTGATAGAGACCAAGAAGGAGCTGATAATAGAAAAGAAAGCAGAATGGCGGGGGATGAGGTAACGATGCAATCTCTTCCCCAGGTAAGGAGAGGCAGGGTCCCCGAGGAGAGTAATATTAATATAATGATGATGAACATTTATTGAATGAATGGAACACTTATTGTTCTGTGTTGCTCTGCCAGGGACTGTACTAAACACTTTGTCTCTGTCAAGTTATTTAATCTCGACAGCAACTGTATGGGGTAATGATGGTCATGATACTGTTATTGCTGTAGATAAGGAAACTGAGGCACAGAGAGCTTAAGGGAGTTGCCCAAGGACACACAGGCAAGAAATGACAGTGATCGGGCTCCAAATCCCTTGGCACATGGCCACCTTTACTAGAAATGAGGCAGTGACATGGGGCAAAGGCCTCCTGTGGGCCCGCGTGTCCTGAGCAGAGGGGCCCTGCGGTGCCTCAGACTCTGCTCAGGGAGATGAGATCTTCGGGTGCTCCACCCTTTCTCCTGCAAAAAGCATCTGCCAACCTTGGGGCTTCGATGAGAGGTAGTAAAGGAGAACCAGCCACACCCACTACATTACACTGGGTGCCCAGGGCTTGTTGCTGCCAAGTGCTTACACTTGCTCCCTGGCCGCTGTCCAGTGTTTTACTTCCACTGTAATAAAGATGCTCGACAGTTGGCCGGCACCTTTCATCTAAGCGTCTGAAAGGGCTCATAACCTGCTACGTAACTTCAGTCCACATAGTGGGCCGTGAGGACTCGCTGTGACCTGAGGACTCTGACTTAGCTTATATTTCCTCCTAAAACCACCTACATTTAAGTAGGAGGGGCATTGGTGGAGGTTGGGGAGAGGGTTCTGCACGAAAAACTCAACTTCAGAAACTCTATGTGCGTATCTCTTGGTCTGACTCAGGAGTTAGTGACCGAGTCGAAATAAGGAGCCCGATTCTCAAGTCCGTGGATGCTGAAGAGTCACACTTCTGTCCCCTACTGCATTCACTCCTGTATGCATTGGTGGGATGCCACTTACCCGGTAGTGTGCTAGGCACAGGGGGTCCAAAGGTGAATGGGACATGGTCCAGGCTATAGTGGAGACCGAGGTCTAATGGTAGAAGGAGAGCCACCAGGAATGATGTACGGTCAGGGGGGCCCATATTGGAGTGGAGTAGCAGATGGGCAGTTGTGTTACTTCTGCACCAGGAGAGGAGAAAAGAGGCACAGAGGAGGTGACACTTGAGGTGGGCCTTGAAAGTGGGGAAAACAGTTTGGGAAGCAGCGAGGAGGGCAAACGTGAGAAAGGAAGACTGTTGTCAAGAACCTGGAGATACTCAGCGTGGCTGCATCTTTAGGGCATATTAAAGAGTAATGTTTTTAAACCATCAAACCACGGCTCTTGTGCAAACAGAAAACGAATGTGTCAAAGGTATTATTTAACCCATTAATTAATGAGGGATCCATAAGATGTAAAAGCTGGTTCAAAAGAGAATCCAAAGAGCAGGCAATTGGGGACACTGAAATGGGTTTGCTAAGAGATTGAAGCTAGCCTTTTCCACGGGAGGCCAGTTGCATCTCTAGCAGGTAAAATTGCATCTCTAGGAACAAGAATCATTTGCCTACAGTCCATCTTCTGCAGTTTGAAGGATTGTAAAATAGTTCCAGATAACAAAGGGTGCCAACTCCTAAGGGCGGACACCCTGGAGAGGGTGTGCTGAACAGCTGACTGCCCAGCACCCTATGGAAAGAACACCCTGTCTCAAAGTCGCCCGTCTCAAAGTCGGCCGCAGTTTCTCCTGACCAGCATAGCACGGGGAGCTCAGGAGATGAGACTAGGGACCTGGGTGGGGTGGGTCCATGAAGGCCTTTGTGTCCCTTGCTGAGGACTTGAACTGGATCCCAAGGACCTGTGAACCAGAGGGTGTTTTGAAGAAGTGTGTCTGCACTTGGAGGTCTCTAAGGGGCTGGTGATGGGTCAGTGCCTCAAGAAGAGACACAGGGGAACAGAGAGAAGCAGTCCCTTGAGCCAAGGGCTCAAGCCTGGACTTCATACACATGCCAGCAGCCTAGCACCCCATGTCCCATGGCAAAGGGGTGGAGCTGCCCCTTCGCAAGCCTACCCACATTTCTAGAGTCTTCGATCTCGGTGTTGTTCCTACTGTTTTACCCACCTGCTTCCATCGGTTTGCCCATTTAGGGTGACACATGCTGGGGGTCATCCCCAGAGCCCCAATGAAAAAAAAAAAGATGCCCAGAAAGCCCCATAAGTTTCCCCAAATTCTGTCTCTGTAGTTGGTTCTGCCTCTGATAGCCCTAGAGTGGGGTCAGTAGGGACTTGTGGGGGTCCCCAGTGGATTGTTTCTGTGAGTTTGGAATCAGGAAACCCAAAACCCTTTTTTTTTTTGGATGAAATATCAGTAGCATAGACTCTCCCTCACTGATCTTAAACTATATATTACAATCTTGAGAATGACCCGAATCTTTGAGGGCTGCCCCAGGAGTCACATAATAGGCAATGACTGAACTTGGAGATTGAAGAGAACTTGACTGAGGACAGTGTCCTTGCCTTCTTCTAAAATACCAGACACCTCCCACCACAGGGTCTTTACACATGTTCACCTGGTTGGGTGCCCCTCCCCTCACCGAAGTCATGTGGCTCCCTCCTCCCTACCTTTGTCTTGTTGTCCTGGTCTCCCCAAGTTTATTCCTGGAGAGAAATCCCACAACATAAAATCACAATGTCCCAACCCGCTTCTCTTCCTTCCCCTCCAACCTTTGTTGGTCCAACCTGTCCCCTGATGTCTGTCTTTATTTTATTTAGTGTCCTTCTCCTCCAGCCCCCAAACAAAACCTCCACAAGGGCAGGAATTTTTGTCTGCGGTGCTCACTGCTGTATCCCCAGTCCCTAAATCAGGGCTTGACACTGAGAGGGTGTTCAGTAAGTATTTGCTGAAGGAACAAAGGAATGACTGACCCAGACTCTGGAGACAAAGGCCTGGTTTCTGAGAACCAGGTCACACCCTGTTCTTCTCCGCCTCAATTTTCTCATTTGTGCCATGGGTGTGATCATAAGGCTGTTATAGGACTTTAATGAGCTTGTGCTCATTCGAAGCCTCTAAGATCTCTGGAGAAATTGTCTGTGCCGGAGAGGCCAGTGTGTGTGCTGTTCAGTGTTTGTAAATGGCCAAGCCCATACATGAGATTCCGCCTTGACCACAAGGCCATTGAAAGAAAGAAACCAAGTCATTGAGTAGGGTGAACATGGGTAGGAAGCATTCCTCCTCCTTGTTGGAAGGGCAATTGAGGGTTAAAGACCCAGATGCCTGGAGAAGGGAAGCCAGGGAAGGGATACAGACCCAGTAATAGGGGTGAAGCCAACTTGGAGAGAAGGGACCGTGGTAGACGACGGAGGAGGTACCTGTCTCCTGGGGGCGGATAGCCAGTCCTCCACTCTGTTCTATGGCTGCCATTCAGGAGTGCATGCCGTGTGCAGTTAGATCCCCCATTTTTTAAAGAGCAGCTCCAAAATCCAGATACCTATGAAATTTCCCACACTTTAGGAACCGTATAGACCAGAACATGTCTGTGGGCCGGTTGGAGCCCAAGGTTCCCCAGAATGCAGCCCCCAGTATAAACCGTCCATAGAAGGGAGAAATAGAAAAACCACTTCAGTTCAGAGCATAGACAGAGACCCCTGCATGCCATAGGCAGGCGTGAGCTTGTTAACAACTCCACCCCTCCTTCCAGTCTCTGTCCTTTTACTGACTGCTGTCCATGGGATACCTAGCACTGGGGCTACAGTTCTGAGAGAAAACGGAAATGACCTTTACCTCATGGAGCTCCTTGTCTAATGAGAAGACATATTAATCAAATAATTCCTCAAATGAGTAGAAGAGCGTGAGTTAAGTGCTAAGAAGGAGATGGAGGTATACAGTACTGTTGATGTCTGCAATGAATTAGAGGCTTCCCTGGGCTAGGATGAGACTGTTGAGATTTGAAGGAATGTTGGGTTTCACCGAGTGAAAAGGAAGGAGAGCAGACAGCCCAGCGTGTGCAAAGGCCCTGTGGCTGGAGGCCAGTGTTGCAGGAACAGAGATGGCCAGGGTTAGGATGGTGGGACGTATGTCTGGTTTGTCAATGGGCCATATCATGCAAGGTTGTAGGCAGATTACAGATTTTTGTCCTCATCCCAAGTGCAAGGGGAAGCGAATGAAAATATCTAAGCAAGAAGGTACAGTGAGGTTATGACAATTTTTGCATTGTGGAGTGATCATTCTTGATTGCCTTAGGGAGAACAGACTTGAGAGGAGGCTACAGGGAAGAAGGGGGAGGCCAGGTAGGAGGTGGTTTAGCTCTGTGGAGGCAGAGCTCTGCTTAGTCTGTGAGCTGGTGTGAGCTGGGGGCATTGGTGGCATTTATTGGTTTCCCTTAAGATGCTACTCACATACGAAGTGATCCCAGGGCGAGGGGTGCACTGAAGGCACTGCTCCTCCTTTGCCTGCAGGAAGGGACACTGGGTGCAAAGGGTGAGGTGCTTCGTCCAGCCAGGCTGTCCCTGCCTCTCCCAGCCCAAATTAGAGGGGGCTCTGTTGTGTTGACCTAGGAGTGTGGCTGCAGGAATTTGCTTGGGGAGGGTAAGGATTACTTACTTGGACAAGAGAGGGCCCTAGGTAGTTTATTCAGGGAGATACAAATAAAGAAAAGACCTCTCCTTTTGGCCAAAGCGATGGGTTCTGATGGCTAAAAAGGCATTGGGAGCTGCTTGAGCTTAGGAGACCAGAGCAGAGCTTGGACTCTTCCGCTCCAAATACCCGGGGGAGTAAGGACCTAAGGATTTCAGCTCTCTTCCCCTGTCTGGTAATAACTGGTTAAACCAGTCAGCCCTGAGCTCCTGCCCCAGCTGACTCCTTGTCAGCTCATGAGGGCTGTGTCTGGTTGTAAGAAATCAGACCTGGAATCATTTACTCTGAGCCAACCTCCGTTGTCAAGAAAGTGTGCAGCTTGCCTCTGAGAAAGTCCAGGAAGAGTCATTGATCTCGTGGCCAAAGTTCAAGTCATGGGTGAATATCCTCCAAAAACTTCCAAAATGAGGTTTGGCAAACTTTTCCTACAAAGCACCGGACAGTAAATGTTTTAGGCTATGTGGGCCCAGAGGCCAAAGTGAAGATACTATGTAATCATTTAAAGTGCAACTATTTAAAAATTGTGAAAAGCCTTGTTAATTCACACATTGTATAAAAAGAGGCGCTGGTTCAGATTTGGCTTGAGGACGATAGTTTGCTGACCCCGTTTTCAAGGCTGCTTAGAGACTCTAATTCTCAAACCGAACACCTGCTCCTAGCTGTTCACTTTCTCACACAGGAGCACTCTCCATCGTGAGGGACTGAGTATGAGGGAGGGACTAGAAGGAAGGAAGAAGGGAGGGGATCGCTAGTGTGGGCTCTAGCTCCAGGAAAGAGAGGACTAACCATGGGTGAGAGGGCACTGGTCGGTGGACTCCCCCTTCCTACCCTGGATTGGGCTTTTATGGCCAAAACAGATCTTCTGGGGAGATTTCACCATGATGGTTGTTAACCTGAGCGCCAGTTCCCCCTCGGCTCCTTTACCCCTCCTGTCTGTAGGTTTCACAACTGCGAAAAGCACCCCGTTTGCCCGGGATTTCTCCCCCACTACAGACATCAGTCCGGCCATTAAGACATTTCTGTGCCTCCTTTGTCTGGGTGACTTTGAGCAAGTTACTTAACCTCTCTGAGCCTTAATTTCCTCATCTGTATAATGAAGATCATAGCACATGCCTCCAAGGGGTTTAGTGAGGATAAAGGAAATGGTGTTGGTGAAGCACACTTGGTGACTATTAGTATCATTTTCTCTTGGCACTCCCCCTTTTCTCTGCCACTGCTCACTGTTGATTTGGTTTGTCCTGTTCTTCCTTTGGTAAGGCTGGAAAAGAGTACCAGGAGGGCATGGAAGAAGGCACCGCATCAGCGGGCAGATGGGAGAAAGAAACGGAGGCCTCTGATGCCGAGAACACAAGGACAAAGGTAGCGTTTTTCCCAGGTGCTGGCGGAACAGCCACGTCTGCGTGATAGCAAGTGGGCACCGTGTCTCAGGAGTCCCCAGCCTGCCCCGTGACACCCCACCCGCTACATGGGGCGTGTCCAGCACCCCACCTGTGATTCCACAAATGAAGCCAGAATGATTTTGGAAGAATAGTTTTCCCTGGGATCTTTGCACCGTCTTTATTAAGGAGCTCTTTACCCCGTACCTGGGCTCTGCCTCAGTCTCCAGCGACTTGGCTGTGCTCATATGAGAAAACATGTGCCTGAAAAAGACTCAGGCTTCCGAGCCAGGCTCCCAAAATAGGTCCCTTGGGAGGGGCTGGGGGAAGAAGGAAGCTTTGGGTGCTCAAACTGGGGCCCTGACTTCAGCATGCCCAGACCCTGGGTTAACAAAATGTTTACTGTGCTGGCAAAGATGATTTTACTTAATTAAAGTAAAAAAAAAAAAATCCACTTACAGTGTTGGGACTGCTTCAGCAAAGAGAACTGTGTTTGGAATGCGGCCAGCTTTGTGTCTTTCTGGTCAGGAGAGGTAGAGAGATGGGTGTCGCTGATCTCCAAAATCTGGCTGCTGGGGACACGAGAAGTTTCAGGAGGGGCCGAGTTTGAGCCATGGCTATGAAGGTTGCACCCTTGCTGGGAAAGGGGCCTTGGGAGAATTTAGGGGGTGGGGCTTTGCTACTATTACATTTAGAGACACCTACATGCAAGGAAATAGCTCCAGCAAGCTGATTTATTTAGAGTTTGTAAATTTGTCATTCATGCATTTAAAAACTGTTTATTGAGCACCTATTATGTACGAGGGTTTGAAATTCTTTGTGCCATTTTAAACTTGGTAGAGGAAGCATTGAGGGCTAATTCCAAATGCTGTGTTGAGCCCCATCCTAGGGATGGATCAGCGAGGTGGGACTTGAGTGGGGTTACAGCCCCTGATTACCCAGTAAGTGTTCCCAGGCAGAAGTAAGCGTGATCAGGATCTTTCTGGCTTTTAGGGGTCCTGTGGTCAAGGGGTGTGCCCTCTGGTTGAATGGGAAGACCTGCTTCTCAGTCACTCTCTGACCTTCATTCTGTGTTTTTGTGCAGGAGCAAGACTGGGAGAGCGGAAGTGAGGCAGAAGGGGAGAGCTGGTACCCCACTAACATGGAGGAGCTGGTTACAGTGGACGAGGTTGGGGAGGAGGAAGATTTTATCATGGAGCCCGACATCCCAGAACTGGACGAAATTGTGCCCATTGACCAGAAGGACAAAATCTGCCCAGAAATAAGTCCCTGCGTGACGCCCACGTTAGACCTGGATGTAACCAAGGATTTCATCAACGAGGCAGTGAAGCCCATAGGTAACGGGGCTACGGAAATCAGCCTCAAGTCACCCAAAGATCTGCCCTCTGCTTCTACGAGCTGTCCCAGTGACATGGACGTGGAAATGCCTGGCCTAAATCTGGACGCTGAGCGCAAGCCAGCTGAACGTAAGACAGGCCTCTCACTGGAGGGTTCAGGTTGCTACGAGGAGCAGGCAACGGGAGGGGAGAGCTCTGATGTTCATCCAGCCCCTCAGCTCCAGCAGATGTCTTCCCCCAAGCCAGCAGAGGAGGGGGCCCGGCAGCCTAGCCCACCTCTCGATGACCGCAAGGCCGGGGGGCCCCCTGAAGACGGGGCTTGTGAAGGCGGCCCCCCGGAGGGGAAAGCCAGCCCCCGCACCGAAACGGACCTCCAAAGCCAGGCTTGCCAGGGAGTGTCCACCCAGGGTAACTACCTCCCTTTTCTCCGGTGCGGTTGGGTTGATGGGACCACTGCTCACCTAGGGAAGTGTGTGGGCGTGTGCAGGCTGGAACGGACATGATTAAGGGTTCAGCCAGCATTAAAGCTGGTGCAGAAAGCCAGCTTCTCAAGGCCTGGTTAAACTGTGAGCGCTTTTAGACAAATGGTGTAAAGGAAATCAGATAGGAGGCCACATGTTTTCTGAGAAGCAAACCCAGATAGGGCAGACTTCTCTGAATTTACGGGAGTCCAGATGGACTCTGACAACGAAAAGCAGCAAAAGCTCTGAGGCATCAGGCCGAGGGGCTCCAGGTCCTCTGATCAGCCAGCAGTCTGTGAAGGCTGCACAAGGGCGGACCACCCAGGCTGTTATTTATGTGAAGCCCGAGTGAGGGGGCGGGAGCATGTGAGCCATGAAGAGGAGGAGCCGGCAGAGGGAAGATCAAGGTGCTGCTGCGGGCCATGGCTCGTTCCCCTCGCTCCCACCACAGACCCCCTTTTGCCCAGGGTCTGGTGGTGAAACAAGGCTTCCTTGTCCCAGACTGTCCTCCGCCTCCATTGCAGGTGATGTTGTATGTGTGCCCAGTGCTATGACATCATGAGAGACAGTTTAAAATAGGCTAAGCCCTGCCTTCTCTGCCAAGTGGAAACAAAGATCCACCAAGGGCCACGGGAGGGGAGGCGGGGGGGGGGGGGGGGGGGGGGGGGGGGGGGAGGAGGAGGAGTCCTCTGTGTTCTCCACGTCGAAATAACTAGAGCTCCATTTTGCAGAGAGCCTGCAGCACTTGGAAGGTTGAAGTAGGGGGGCGAGAGTCGGGGACAGAAGCCGTTGAGTAAAGGCTGGAAAAGAGCCAAAAGAGCCGTTTCCATCCAGCACCCTGCGGGCCGTCGGGGAGCTGGAGGTCTGGCTTTCCTCCCTGTCCGGCTGATCTGAGCTGCTTTCCACCTGCGAGTCTCCATGGAAACTGCCATGCGCTGCCTTCCTGTTGCCAGAGAAACACTGAGGGCCGGGCTGCGTCTAGAGGCAGGAATAGAGACAGAGCAGAATGCTCACCTTGCCCTGATTGAACCCCTTTAGTTTGCTGGATGGGCCTCAACACGCACTGGTGTTAATGGCTTATTAGCTTACCCGGTGTTTGGAGTTCATGTTTAATAACACCGCTCTACCAGCTTGGGGTGAAAATGGCACTGCCTCTTCTGCCAGCCTCTGCCCCTATACACGTCAGCACAATTTTTGTTCTTCTGCCTGCAGAGATGGACTGATTTCTGAGCTGGGGATCCTCCCAGCCCATCCCCCACAGACCCAATTGCAAAGGTTTGCCAAGGGTTCGTGGGCGTGGCCTTCTTTTTGGCAGTGGAGCAAACTCTTAATTACGGCATGTTGGACCTAAGTGGCAGTCCTTGCCCTAGCTTCATGTTATTAAGCAGTGTGAGGGGCTGTTCCTGATCACACAGTGCGGGGATAGAATTGCAGGGAATCTTTGAGGTCTGTGTGCTTCATTCATTCTCCACCTTGGCTCATGTTTTGCAGAAAACTCCAGGTACATGGAAATGAAATCTCTGGACGTGAGGTCACCAGAATACACTGAAGTGGAGCTCAAACAGCCCCTCTCCTTGCCTTCCTGGGAGCCCGAGGATGTGTTCAGTGAACTTAGCATTCCCCTCGGTAGGTGAAACACAGTCCTTCCTGAGAATTCAGCTCCTGGAAATGATAGTTCCGTGGACACATCTAGGAGCTCCAGAGGGCTTTTGGTCATTTTGTTGTCATGTTTAACGTCTGATGTGATAACCGAGACACGCCAGGTGCGTTTCTTTAAAGTTTCTTGCAATTTCATTCTCCCATAGTAGACCGGATTCCTCAGGATGTTAGGCCTTGAACGGCATTGCTCTGGGAGCCGGAGCAAAGACAAACTTGATTTCCCTGTTTAGGAATTCCTTATTCAGGTGGGGATCAGAGGCCCCAGTGGCTGCCCAAAGTCAACAGAAATGAACTTCTTCAGCTGTTGGCTTCCCTACCTTCATTTCCCCAGCCCTTCCCAAAGCATTTGTTATTTAAAGGGCCAGCTTCCGTGAGGCAGTGATGCAGAAGAGACTGCATTAGGGGCAGACACAATATAGTTGATAGAAGGAGCATTGAACCCGGAGAGACCTGGTGCCCTTTCCTTCCTAGTCTACTTATTGGATGACTGCTGGACCTCAGACAACCCATCCCCAGGATGTAGTTTTATTTTTATTTTTTTCCAGTCACTACAAGTCCTTTATTAACAAGTGAATAAAAAGAAAGATTGAGATGTAAAAATACTTTATTTGGAGGCCCTGGGAACAGACCATCAGAATCCACGGGGCAGACAGAGGACCCAGCCAGAGGCAGAATGGTGATTGGGGATGCAGAGGAGCAGCTGGTGGGGGCCGCTGAGAAGGGGGTGGCTTGGGCCTCCGGCAGGGAATGTTCAAATGCAGAGGCCTCACAGGGAAATGAGAGGGTTCCTGAGCCTTAGTTTCCTCACCTATAAAATGGGATTGAATTGGATCTGTGGTTTTTCAATGGTGGAAGTGTTGGAGGGGGATGGGAAGGGAGGTAAATAATAAATCATCTAGGACACATTTTCAAACGGGAAAGTTAACTGAAGTCTCAGGGGAGAGTGGGGGCACCTGGGAGCTTCTGACGTCACCTGCTAACCCAGTGACCTCTACTCCACATCATCTTTGAGTCTTTGCATTGACTCTGAGAGGTTGGAAAGCAATGAGACAAAGGAGAAGTAGCAGCTGCTTGAGAGAGAGGTTAGGCAGGTGTCATTTGAAAAAGCGTCACAAGTAAGCATGAGCAGAATGGGTTATGTGATGACCAATGACCACACGCCTGCTTATTCAGGGAGGGGCTGGTCAGTACAGACGCTCACCCTTTCCATCAGGTTTCTCATTTTGTCTTCATCTCCTTTTAAACATTTGTTACTGTTTTTGTCCTCCAAAGGCTCCATTTCCTAGAGGACCCCTTGGTACTGAGCAGCGCTTGCTAGATAACATGGCACCATGCAAAGCATTCTGGGGTGGTTGAGAAATGTAACACAAGTCTCCAAGAACTTAGAATCTGTATGACCCACACAAGTAAAAATTAAGAATAAGTTCTGCTACCTTATAATGCATATCTTTTTTTTATTATTTTGCATTGCAAAAAGTGTGAAAGATTATTATGACACGTTTAAAAAATAAGACCGTATAAAGTAAATGTTAAATGTTGTGTCTCCTCCCTCCAGTTTTCTCCCCAGCTCCAGAGGTAGCCATGGTCATACCCATGGACTAGATCACACTTACACAGAATGTTCTACAATTTGCTTCTTTTTAAAAATTTTTAAAAATATTTATTTATTTTTGAGAGAGAGAGAGAGAGAGAGAGAGAGAGAGCATGTGAGCAGAGAAGGGGCAGATACAGAGGAAGACACGGAATCTGAAGCAGGCACCAGGCTCTGAGCCATCAGCACAGAGCCTGACACGAGGCTTGAACTCACAAACTGTGAGATCATGAACTAAGCTGAAGTCAGACGCTTAACCAACTGAGCCATCCAGGTGCCCTACTTTTTTTTCATTAAAAAAATTTTTTTATGAGAGAGAGTGCAAGCAAGGGCTCTCCCTTGGGCAGAGGGAGAAAGAATCTTATTAAGCAGACTCGACATTCAACTTGGAGCCTGACATGCGGCTTGATCTCATGACCCTAGGACCATAACCTGAGCCAAAACCAAGACTCAGACGCTCAACCAATGGAGCTACTCAAGCTCCCCTACAATTTGCTTTTTTAACTTAACGGTGGGACTTAGAGACCTCTCCACATCAGCACACAGAGAATGCGTTCTTCTGAACCATTGCACGCATTCCATCCTAAGACATACCGTACATTACTTATCCATTTCCCTACTGGTGAACATTTAGGATATCGTCAGTTTCTTTTCCCATTATTAAAGCGCTGTGGGAGTTAAGCTTTCATTTTTATCATTTACCAGGCAGGCACCATTGCTAGTGCTTACCTCATGTAACTCTCTCAAAACACCTATGAGGTCGGTAATATTTTTATCCTTATTTTATAGGCTAGAAATCTGAGATGTGGAGTTACAAAGCTGATGATTAGCAAAGATTGAAGCCAGGATTCAAATCCCAGTAGTTTGAGTCACAGGGCCCTGCTGCCTCTATGCTCCGCTGCCTTCCAGGCATGCTCTTACCTTTGTGTGCATGCCCGGGGTTTCTGTAGGACAGCGTCCTGGACCATGGGATGGGGGTGGGGGCGGCGTCACATACATTTGCATTTCACATTTTCATAATTGCTGCTAAATTGCGCTCCATAAAGATTATGCCAGTTTTCACTGCCTGAGTGAGATTTCTCATTCTCCTCTTCCTTACCAATGTTGGATGTCATCAGTTTTTAATCTTTACCGACCTCTTAGGAAAATGGTATCTCATTCTGCTCTTTAAAAACAGCTCTAATGAAGTATAATTGGCATTAATGAGGTTCACATATTTAAAGTGTACAGTTGATCAGTTTTGACATATATGTACACCTGTGAGACCATTTCCACAATTAGATAATGAACGTATTCATCACCTCTTAAATTTCCTGCTGCTGCTTTGTAATGCCTCCCTCCCCACACCTCAATCCCCAGGTAGCCACTGATCTGCTTTCTGTCACTAAGTATTAGTTTGAATTTTAGAATTTCATATAAAGGGAATCATAAGGGAAACACTGTTTTTGCCTGACTTTTTTCACCCACCATAATTATTTTGAGATTCATTGATAATTGTTGGGTGTATCAATCGTTGGCTTCTTTATATTGCTGAGGAGTATTGCATTGTGGGTATAGGCAAACCACATTTTGTTTATTCATTTACTCCTTGATGGGCATTTGGGTTCTTTCAAGTTTGGGCCTTGTACAGATTGTACTTTTGTCTCAAATGTTGTCTTCCATTAGCTTTGAGACCATTATCTTGTCTCAGCGGGTTGGGGTATGGTCCCCTTTTCCACATTTGGCAAGAGAGGAAATGGAAGCCCAGATGCTTATGCAAGAACACACATCAAGTTCAGGTCAGAACTCAGGGTTTCTAATCCGAGACCACTCTGCCATTCCGATTCCTCTGTTTCAGGAAGCACAGTGTAGGAAAGGCAATTTTTGTGCAGTGGCTAAGAGCACAGACTGTGGAATCTGATGGCCCCAGGTTCAAATCCCAGCTGGCGAGGAGACAGTGAACAACCTCTTTAACCTCTTTTCATTGATTTATTGACTTTTCTCATCAATAGATAAAGGTAGTAACATAGAAGCCTACCGTGTTCAGTTACTTTGAGGATGAAATGCACGAGTACTTGTAAGGTCTTAGGGTCTTCCGGTAGGAGGTACACTGAAGGGTTGTCTGCTGTTATTACTCATTCATGAAGCAGTAATGGAGGCCTACTGTTTCCTCTCACTCAGGCTGCATAACCCGCACGCTCCAGAATCCGTCACCACTGCAGAGACTTCTAGCGGGGTAGGGGACAACTTTCAGGCTTTGTCCCTGAAGAGAGCAGGGAGGTGAATGGGGAATACTAGGATCTGGAGTACAAGGGAAGTGAAGTCCCATTGCTCAGGGGCTGAGGTGGGCATGGGGGGCAGGGAGAGGGCACTGCCCAAGAGTTTCAGGCCCGCTCTGGGTGACCCCAGCCAGCCCAAGCCTGCCGAGGCCTGTGCTGACCAGACTCAAAGGGCATTGTCTGCAAAGTGCAAGCTCCCCCAGCACCCATCCCAGGCTTTGCTAGGATGACAGAGTTATAATTACCCAGGCCAGGAGCTATTATTAGGAAGCAAAGGCAGCTTTAATTGTCCTTCTTAATAGAGGCTGAGAAATGGGAGGACCAAGTGGCTCCAGATTGGTTGGGGAGCACACTGTGGCCCTCACTTTCCCGAGGCGTCCTGAGGCGGTGTTGGCATGTGGTGCCCGTGACATCTCCCAGGTACTCAGGGGGGAGTCGCCAGGCACTGGGGGTCCTCCTCAGGCTTCTCCTTCCTCAGCGTGGTCTTTTAGCCACCTGCTACTGCCTAACCAGCCGCTGGGCACCAGGCAGGGCAGGGCAGGGTTGCTGCCGACCTTTGGGGTCTGGGTTCTCCAGGCGGCCCTGGTGAAAGGTTAGAGAGCAAGAAGGCCTCTTTGGAGAAGCGTGTCTGGAAACTATTTGTTTTTGAGCACCAGGCAGAATGAGAAGTGCTGCCCATAACCCCCTTCATTGGGGGTCTTATTTCTGTTTTACAGAGGAGGAAACTAACCTCAGAGAGTTTATATAACGTACCTGAGGTTACAGTGTAAGTAAAAGAGCTAGATCTGTCTGACTCTAAATTCCGCGTTCCCTCCACTAGTCCGTGGCTTCCAAGCTTGCTTTTTTGGGGGGACGGTAGCGAAAGCCTGAGTTCAAGTGCAGACCCATCCAGAACCAGCCCCCACAGGGGAGCTGTGCTGCTGCATTGAACGAGCCACAGCCGCCAGCTCCGACCCAAGAGGATTCTGGAGGCCTTACCCCGGGGCCTGCAGGGAGACCCCCTTTCTCTCTGTTGGGACCTCCCAACTGGCCCAGCTTGCAGCGTCTGGGCCAGGACAGAGGGAGCCTCTGCCCCCAGGCCTGTGTCCGCTCCACGTGGCCTCCAGATAGTGCTTCTCCTTTTCCAGTTGCCTTTATCTCCCTGTGGAGCAGCAGCAAGGGGGAGAGCCATTCCGTGGGGACAGAGGCGGAAGGTGGGCCTTGCTTCATGCTCCTTCACCACCAGCCTGTTTGTGGGGTGGAGGGGGGCGGGGAGCTGGCCACCCACAGGCAGGGCAAGGGCCGCCTTTCTGTCCCTTGCAGTGATCCTGGGAGGAAGGTGAGGAGAGGCAGAACACAGCCTCCCTCCCTCCAGGCAGCAGGCCCCTCCCTCCCCGCCCTTCGGGGACTGCTGGAGGCCGAGCTACGTGGCAGTTAGAGAACATGGGCTGGGGAGGCGCCAGAACCAGGCCCCAAACCACAGAGGAGCAATCAGTCAAGGCAGGCTCCCGCGCAGCACCCCCCCATGCATGCCTCCCGGGCTCCCCCATGCTTCCAGGCCCCCCGCTGCACACTGATAAGTGGCTCTTTTGAAATGGAAAAAAACCTGTAATTACGAGTCTCAGCTGCTGCTCTATAATGGGGTCTCCTAGGCACTCAGTTTGGTCTCTGCTCTGGGAGGCTGAGGCAGGAAAGTGAAGGAAGCCCAGACTTGTGGTCACACGCAGCTGCCTTGGTGGAGACCTGGCCCGTCTCTTTCTCTGCAAGAAGCGCTGTCCCCTGACCCCCATGGGCCACCCCCAGCCCCTCTCTCCCTTCCGCCCCATGCCCCATGCGGCTCTCTACCACCACTGCCCCCAGCAGGGCAGCCAAGCCCAGCTCCAGTGCCAGGCGCGCCTGGGCCCCAGTCTGGAAGCAGGATCTGGGCGTTCAGAGCCTCCAGCCCTGTTCCTTTGGTTTCATAACAGGTCCTGCTTTTCACAGCCCTTCTACCTGCTGGCATTTCACAATCAGGCGCCTGAGGAAACTGAGGCCCTGGGAAATGGGGGGGCAGGGCGTTCGGCTTCCTAGGTCTCAGAAGGTTCTTAGAATCTGGTCTGTGCCTTCTCGGACCTAGATTCTTTCCACTCTGCTGACCATGGCTTTCAAGAGGAGAACCATGGGGCCCCTGGGTGGTCCAGTCGGTGAGTGTCCGACTTCGGCTCAGGTCATGATCCCACGGTTCGTGGGTTCCAGCCCTGTTTCAGGCTCTGTGCTCACAGACAGCTTTGGATCCTCTGTCTTCCTCTCTCTCTGCCCTTCCCCTGCTCATCCTTTCTCTCTCTCCCTCTCTCAAAAATAAATAAACATTTTTTAAAAATTAAAGAACTCAGCAGTGGGCATAGTGACTGTGACCCCCAGAACTCTGTGGTGAAGGCTGGAGCACCACCATCTCTTCAGATGAATCCTTTGGGCTGTGACACTGTGACTTCTCTGGCCATTGGGCCACTCTTCTCTTTTTTCTAAATCAAAAGGCCTCCCGGAATCCTGTGATCTCTAGTTAGCAAATCACAAATAAAATGCTGTTGGTTAATGGTTCCGATGTAAAGACTGGAGAAGGATGGGAAAATGTTTAGGAGACACTATTACATGAAAAAGAGAGGAGACGGGATTGCACTTAGGGCACCGTTAAAACTGCCCTCTCACCCCCACCAAAATCTCTACGTATAGATAGTATGGAAGAAAATATTTTGATTGAATGACTGATTTTCCTTCACTTTTGTGTATTTTTAAATGTTTCTTTAATGAATATAATTCTAAAACAAAAATGGGAGCATTCTTTCAGAATCCTGGCCCCAGCAGCTACAGAGAGGAGTATAGCACAGAGAAACGAAATCCAGCCAGTGAAATGCAAGAAGCCTCTTCCTCCGCCTTTCCCTGCAAGCAGGCGGGTAGTGGAGGGCCCGGGCCTGCCGAGGCCACCGCAGAGCGCAGCACTGCTGAGCACTCCGTCCGCTTGAGGGAGTTCGCCCCTTCCTTCTCAGCCACCTGGGAACGGAGTCAGCACTATTCTCCGCAGGCGCGTTCTGCACATGAGGAAACTAGGCTTGGAGAAGCTGGACGGCCAGCCAGTCAGAGTCGACAGCACATGAGGGACGGAGCTCATTGCTCCTGTCTCCACTTGATGGCTGGCAGGACCACGGGGGCCTCACGTCACCTTCCTAATCCCTGCCTGTCCATCATCTCCCGTCCTTCTGCAGGGGTGGAGTTCGTGGTGCCCAGGACTGGGTTCTACTGCAAGCTGTGCGGGCTGTTCTACACGAGCGAGGAGATGGCGAAGATAAGCCACTGTCGCAGTGCCGTCCACTACAGGAACTTACAGGTAAGCAGCGCCTTCCTTGCCGCGCAGCTGGGGGCTCCCTGGTCTCTGTGTCTGGAGCTTCCGGTTCCTCCCACCACGTGGAGAACTGCTCTTTCCTCGGGCCTGACCCCGCCAGGCTGCTCCACATGGGGGCTGCCTCCGCTGAGCTCTGAGGGCGTCTGTCTCTCCTGCAGTACTTACAACACCTTCTGTTGGAGCCGGGATTTGGGGTGCCTGCCTCTCTCTCTGGCTTGAGCGATTCAAGCTAGCGATCACCTGGCCCATGGTTGGGGCTGAGCCCTTTTCACAAGCCCTGGATGTTCCGGATGCAGATATTTCTGTAGGTTTCTGTTCCCCCGTGCAGTATCCCTGTGTGCGGGAATGAACATCACCGTTACGTCCTATTTCAGTGTTCATCCATCCTGCAGCTGTTCATCACAGGCATCCTATAGGTACAGACGCTGTTTGAGGCCCTGGAGATAAAGCGACAACAACAACAACAACAGTAAACCAGACAAAAATCCTTGCCCTCTTGGAGCTTCCATTCTAGTTAGTGTAGGAGATGAGCAATAACTAAAATAAGGAAGGTGACCTCTAAAAACTCTGCATACCGTGTTTCATCCAGTGTAAGTGCCGCCAGTTGTAAGATACACTACCATTTCCCAGAGACCAACAAGAAGAAAAATGTACCAAATTCAACAGTGAGACTCCCATCAATTGTAAGATACATCTCAATTTCAGAGATGTTAATGTGCAGGGGGGAGGACCCTCATCTTAAAATCAATGAATTACAGTAATAGGTTCTAAAATATTCCCCTAGCTCACACGTCGCATGTTGGAACAACTGGGGTCTAGTAACTTAATAGAAAGCACGGCATATCGGATGTCAGGGAATACTGACTGTTTTTACTACAAGGAGGCGGGCTGGTGTTCTGACACAGAAGGCCTCCACTAGGACAAACCCTTCTGGTGGCAGCGTGCCCTGATTCCAGAGCAGGCATTACTGTCACAATTAAATTGTTGGAGTGGCTGATGTAGCATTTCTTAGCCAGAGATAGAATCACCTGGACAGTGTTTCGAAGGCATATATATATATATATATATATATATATATATATATATA
>NC_043701.1:167829297-167846870 GCF_006229205.1 Suricata suricatta
TAGGCTTGGGAACAGATTGCCTGATTCTTTTTTTTTTTTTAAGTTTATTTATTTATATTGAGAGAGAGAGAGAGAGCAGGAGAAGGGCAGAGAGAGAGAGGGAAAGAGAGAATCCCAAGCAGGCTCCATGTAATCAGCACAGAGCCCAGTGTGGGGCTCAAACTCACGAACCTCAAGGTCATGGCCTGAGCCCAAGTCAGACGCTTAGCCAACTGAGCCACCCAGGTGCCCCCAGATTGCGTGATTCTTAATCACTTTCCTTTTTTTACTCTATTAAGCTGATCTTGCAAACCAAGACCCATAATAGCATAGCCTGTGTCGCCGTCTGTCACTGGCCGTGCCCAAACTCATGTCATTTAAACTTCTGGATTTGCCTCGGTGGAGCAGCTGCTCTGTGGACAAGGCAGCTATGGGGCCTGGGGCCCAAGGCCTGGCCTCTCCTGGGGGAGCTCAGTGAAGGCCTGACCTGGCCCGACCACAGAGCCAGCTGAGGGCAGCCATCTACTCTGAAGCCCTCCTCCTCCTCCACCCAGCAAGATAAACCCCATAGAATGGCAGCGCTGAGTGGGCTTGGAAATCATCTGGTCCTGATTTTCCCAAACTATGGTCCTCATGCCAGCTAGCATCTTTTAAAAATGCAGCTTCCTGGACCCACCCTTCTCCTGCTCATTCATTCTTGCCAGGGCTGGGCCTGAGAATCCTCATTTTTAAAAAATCTTTCCAGCAGGTTCTGATACATCGACATGAGAGCTACTGATCTCATGTGGTGTTCTCAGCTGGGTTATGTGGCTCTCAAGGAGGCCACACAGCTCAAGGTCACTCAGGAAGCTGGGATAAGTATAGGCTTGCTGAGGCCTCTGATTCTAAATCCTGTATTTTTTTTTCCAGGCCAGTGGACTATACTGTGTTCTGGGCCTACGGGCCAAACCCCCAGGCCACCTTACCTCCCCTCAGCAGGCCAGAGCCATTCCTACGGTCCCCAGGCACGTCAGGGCCAGACATGGGCTAAGCCCGTGAGGCCTGCCAACTGCGGTTCAGGTTTCTCCGGTACACCTGTCGGGGCGCTGGGGGCCTCTGCCGCGGGCTTCCCAGATAAAGTTTCTGTCAGTGGCCTTGACAGAATGTCTCTTGTCCACATGGCCTCATCCACCCCCACACTACCCCAAGTGACACGTGGGAAAAGTGAAGAATTGAGCCCCGAGCAGCAGGTGCTGGCTCACACCTAAGTCAGGCAACCTGTCAACTTAGCACCACCAGGAGGCCTTGAGGTGGGGGTAAGGGATTCCTCTTCGAGGTAGGAGGCAGCCTCCATGCTGTCTGTGCCCCCAGCCCTGGCCATAGCCCTGAGAGAACCCACCCCGAGTGACCTGGAACAACAGGTGGAGTCAAGTGCTTGAGAGGAAATCGAGGGGCGTCTGGCTGGCTCAGTTGGCTGAGCATCCAACTCTTGATTTTGGCTTGGTCATGATTCCAGGGTCAAGGGATTGAGCCACGTTCAGCGTGGAGCCTGCTTAGTTGGGATTCTCTCTCTCTCTCTCTCTCTCTCTCTCTCTCTCTCTCTCTCAAAAAGAGAGAGATAAACCAGGTGCCTGCCTGGTTCCAGGTCCAGAGCCCGGGAGCAATGCATCATGCACTTGCCTTCCTGAGCACACATTCCCTTCCTGAGATGAGGTGGAGGACAAACCAGGCCCTCCGTCAGCAGCCTGGCCCACAGGGACCCCCGGTCTGTCGCTGCTCTCCCCATTAGGCTCACCCACCTCTCAGAACCAACCAGTCTGTGCTAGAGAGAGCAGGTGGTCTCACGCGCATCGCTTCGTCTGACCCTCAAAATCACCCCGGGAGGAGGAAGGCATCGTTTCCCCCATTTACCAGATAAGGAGTCAGAGGCCAAGAGAAGATGAATCACTTACCCAGAGTCAGATGCCTCATGCAACTCATGAGAAAGGGCAACAGGACAGAGTGTTTACTCTGTGCCAGGTGCTCTGCTAAGTGCTTTACGGTACTTTCCTTGGACGTCATGGCAACCTTATGTGGTAGCACTGTTACTACCCCGATGTCAGAAATCTTGCGTAGCTTGCCTGCTGAGCTCTAGGATTTGAACCCAGGTCATCCGACAGCAGAGCCCACACACTTGGCCACTGCGCTGGGCCGAACCCTGCTGACTCCTAACCCAGTGCTCTTTGCACTGCCGCCTGCCGCCCCAGCAATCAGAGGACCCAGCCAGGGCCCCAGACCTTTCTACTTGTGTCTCACTGCATGATATCGAGAATCCCAAGCACGGCCTGACATTTGGCTGGGGGCCAGGATAGTGGTGAGTGTTTGGGGGGCCATGTGAGCAGCCCCCAACTGTAGAACAGGAATCCAGCGAAGGACCTCGAGGGCACCCAGCCTGCCGCCTGCCCACCAGGAGCCAGGTTGTTACGAGAGACTGCGGTCTGTCTTTCACAATCCTTGTAGGACATTGCTTCTCTCCTGCCGGAGGTCGGAGGTCAGTTGGTCTAGCTGGCCTCTTCCCCCCCACGCCTGTCATACACACAGGGGGGTCATACACACAGGCCCCTGGGTGCTGAAGCTCTCCCGGAAAACCAAGCAGAGCCTTTGTAATTAAATGAGGTTTTTTTAATGTTTACTTATTTATTTTGAGAAGGAGAGCAAGTGAGCATGAGCAGAGGCGACACAGAGAGCAAGAGAGAGAGAGAAAGAGAGAGAAAAAAAATCCCAAGCAGACCCCATGCTGTCTGTGCAGAGCCTGACACGGAGCTCGATCTCATGAACTGTGAGATCATGACCTGAGCTGAAATCAAGAGTCATTCGCTTAACCGACGGAGCGATCCAGGCGCCCCTAAAGGAGTTTCTATAAGAAAAACAGAGCAGCGCTTGCACTGGATAAGGGCTTTGGAGGGTTGGCTGCTGTTAGGATCTGTGTTTCAGGTGTTTCCTGCAAGCGTCCTGCATTACTTGTGAACTAACATAAAGAGTCGGGGGTGGGGGGAGCTTGGCACGGGTCTGGTAGCCCCAGGAGGATCTGGGGAGGCGCAGGAGGCCCACTGGGAGACATGACAGGAGAAGAGGCTAAGCGACATCCCTTTTCTCTCATTTCCTTTCTGGCCAGGTCACCACTGACCCTCTCCCTTCCCTCCCCTGTCTTCCCGCTGCAGAAGTACTTGTCCCAGCTCGCCGAGGAGGGCCTCAAGGAGACCGAGGGGGCGGGCAGCCCGAGGCCTGAGGACAGCGGGATCGTGCCTCACTTTGAGAGGAAGAAGCTCTAGGCCTCTGCAGCCGCTCCAGCCGGGAGAGGAGGGCCTTCTTAGGCGGGGCCGTCCTGACCTCCTGGACAGGAAGCGAAGCCGGAGAGCGAGGCAGCCCAGGCCGCCGGGGCTTGTTCTCGAGACTCATGAAATCGCCCCAAAATGTCTCCCTGGTGAGAGCTGTCACCCGGTGTGTCCAGCGGCCGAAGGCCACTCTCTCTCTCCCCGTTGATTGTCTCTTCTTCCCTCTCCTCCATCTCTCTCACCTTCGGTGCCAAGGGTCATTTAGTTTTTCATAAAACCCAATTTCTCAGGGATTTTCAGTGCTCAAACTCTTGATGACCAGCCAGATCACCCAAGGAAGAGACCTCACCGGACTGCTGGGTCAAGAGCCGCTTCAGGGAGCCTGGAGCCTGTCGTCTGCCTGGCGTCCTGAACAAGGGGAGCTGAGTCAGGCCCTGCAGTCCTGGAGGGGGGCCCCCGAGACCATCCCCCGCTGGCAGAAGCCGGGAGTTTCTCCAGCAGGACCGCTTTTTCGAAAAGGCCCCATTTTTAATAACTCTTTCATCCTCTCAACTATTCTGGAAGTCCATGAGATTCATGCCTTAACATAAAGTTAATGAATTTCACAGAGGAGGAAAAGAGCTCTTCGATTTGGAATCTCTGTTAAGTTCCCCCCACCCCCCAAAGTTAGGTTCGTCCTCAGGATTTCAGGAGGTATCAGGGTTGGCTATGTTCCAGACAATCAATTTGGTGTAGATTCACTTTAATAAAAAAATGAAAACAGTAGTGTCTTTTCCCTTCAGCCAAGTAGTTGGGTCAGATGCTGGCTTCCCAGCCATGTGTCCTGTTGCTTGAGAGACACAATGACAAGGAAATGGTATCTGTCTTTGACTCGCTCTTGATGCCTGTGCTCTGGGCTCCAGCAGCCTCTCAGTGGGACGGTTTCAGGCGGGGAAGGAGCTAAGGAAAGAGCAGGATGGCAGGACTGAAGAGCAGCATTTCAGGATTGCCAGGTATTTATAGGTAGGCAGGAGGTCAAGGGCACTTCGGAGGACCCCATGTGCAGACTTTGATGTTGAGTGTTATGAAGAATAGAACTCTTCTTCCTGCAGGGTTTTCTGATACTAGAGGCCAGTGCCTTCGGGCCCCAGACAAGAGGGTCTGGTGTCCCAGCCGGGGCGTTGGGACAGAGGTGCTGGGGGTGAGGAGGGACCACAGGCGTGGGGAAGACCTCAAGAAGGTCAGAGGGAGCCTCGTGCCATTTCCACAAGCTAAGCTGCTGCCCTGGCTCGGCCCCTGGAGGATGGTTCCTGTGTTTCTGTTCCTGACCACAGAGAAATAGACCAGGAAGGGATTGTCTGCTTCCTATTATTTTCTGCAATGTTTAGAGCAGGTGAGATTTTTTTCATGGTAGATACATATACTGCACATTCTGTCCTCTGCACTGATGGTGAAAGAATAGAATAATTACCTGAGTTTGACAATGACATTTCATCAGCGAGTCTGAGGCACAAAGAAGGAAATCTAGAACATAAAATGATCCTGCGGAAACCTTGGGGCACGTGGTCACTGGTGAGGAGAGGGTGCAGGGAACCTGTCAAAGAGAACAGCGAAGGCAAGTCTCAGAGGCAGACCAGCCGGGGCATGTGCAGCGAGGCGCTGGAGGAAGCAGGAAGCCTGACCTTGGCATTAGGCCATCTGGGGGCCTCGGAAAGGTTGGCATCTCCAAGAGAGTGGGCTCTGGAGGTGGTGGCTCAGCTCCGGCTGCCTGCACGGGTTTCGACCTGGTGTCCTGGAGAACAGCCTCCATTTCTGGGAAAACCTCTGGCCCTGTTTGGCTGGCTGCCCACATGGGGCATGTCGAGGGTCGGCTCCCTGGCCTCCTTGGGAACCGTGCTGGGAAAAACCCACCACCTCCATCAGAGGCTGGGACTGAGCATTTTCAGAGAGCCTGGCAGGCTTTTCTCCCAGGAGAGTGGAAGCTCATCCCGCTGCACTGTTTCCATGGAAATCAGGGTGGCTGTTCAAACAGCCTCTTACCCAAGTAGTGCAACGGCTCCCTTGCTGATAGTCTGACCTTCTCCATATTGCAAATCTGGCAAGAGCCCCTCGGAGGGAGAGGAGGGGCTCTCTGCGTTTAATCAGAAACTTCAGCTTAAAAATCATCTAAGATTCTGTATTTGTGTGTATATATATTTATATATTTATTTCTATTTATTTTTATACAATTCCATTGGCATGGTCCTTCACCCAGTCTATAATTTGCACTTCTTGCTCCGATATGTGTCATACACAAGGCAGTATTCAAGAAAACCAGGAAAATACTGATTTATTTTTTAAAGCTTTTCTTCAGTGTTTGTCAAACATTTCAAAGTGTCTCCCAAAAGAGCTTGTTTAAGAGCAGCCGCTCCCTTGAGCAACAGAAGCATTTGTACCCTGGGTTAAATTAACAAAAAGCCTATGTAATTTTCTTTTCATTGTAAACACCCAAAATAAAGTGTATCCAGAGGGTATTCCCAAGGAATTTGGTAGATTTGATGTTGGTGTGAGAACAGCCATTACTCTCCGGGTTTCCCTTTCTTGGACAAGTCTAAGGCTGTGACCTGTTAGATTGTACTTGAACTGGACCAGAGTTTGTTTTTTGAGCTTATGAGAAGAAGAAAAACACTAGTTAATTTAAGTTTGAACTTGTAAAATATTGGAATTTGTTGAGTGTCTTATAAATTGTCATCACTTTTCCTGATCTGTATAATTGGCTGCCATGTTTGTTTTTACAAAAAGAAAAAAAAAGATTTTTAATAAAGAGAATCTGAAAGCTTGTGGGTAGCTGTCTGTCATGCAGGGGTCCTTTGACATGTGGCAAGGGGAAGCTCACTGAGCATAGAGATTGGCATCTGGTCCCTCTGTGAATCTAGAATGTCTCTAGGGGCGCCTGGGTGGCTCAGTCGGTTAAGCGTCTGGCTTCGGCTCAGGTCATGATCTCACAGTTCGTGGGTTCAAGCCCCACGTCAGGCTCTGTGCTGAGAGCTAGCTTAGAGCCTGGAGCCTGCTTCAGATTCTGTGTCTCCCTCTCTCTCTGACCCTCCCCTGCTTGCACTGCCTCTCTCTGTCTCTCAAAAATAAGTAATAAAAGACATTAAAAAATTAGAAGGTCTCTAAAGCATTGAGCAGAGAAGTTACAACAGCTTCTACTTGGAGCTCTGGGGAATCAGAGATTCTTAGTGGGGAACCTCCAGAAGGTTAAGTCTGGGAAAGTGGGGAGCTGCTGTCTCTTTTGAAGTATCAGATAGAAAAATCTCCTGGCCTCTTATAAGCCCCTCATTATTACTGCCCAGGGCCCCGAGTCTTCTAGTAGGCTGAACCCCGGTGTCCTGCACCAGGACAAGTCAGTTCGTTTCTGGCCATTCCATCGATGGATGGATCATCGTGAGATGATCGATGTCCAGCCTGGGTGCTGGCTAGCCCTGTGACTTCCTAAGTCCTGAGTTCTCAGGTGTCTAGGGGGACAATAGTGTAAACCACCTCTGGGTTGTTTTGGGCTTAAGGTAATAGCTGGTGAAAACATGTGGTTTGCTGCATAACACTGAACTCTGTTTACTTTTGGAATCTTAAGCTCTTTCTCAACAATGTCTTCTAGTCTCCTGGGCCCAGTTGGCCAGTTCTTTGAATGGCCTGGAACCTTCTGTGGGGCCCTTCCCTCCTGTTGGCAGTGTTCCCGAGTCAATGGGGAGGGGCTGGGCAGTCTGGCCCTAGAGGGCAAAGTGAGTGGGGCGCCTGTAATTAACTAGAGTACATTGTAGATCTGAGGAAAGTTCCTGTTGAGCCTGTTGCTTCTCCCCAGCCCCACCCTCAGCCTATTGTGGCCATCCGGGAGCTGAGCTCAGGCCTCCAGTTCCCAACCAGAAGGGGTGGAGAGGCATCCTTCCCTGCAACTGTTGGCTGTGCCCCAGCTGGCCAAAGCAGTGAATGGGCCTGGAGCTTGTCCTCGGCCCCGAGTTCAGGATCCAAGATGTCCCGTTGTGTGCATGTGTGTCCGGTTCTGGGCACGAGCTATGTGCCTCGTGGAGCGACAAGACGGCCCTCCTTGGAGCTGTGCAGTGGAGACGTCCTGCCAGGGAACCCTGTGAATTGCAGTCTTCCTGCTCTTGCCTGAATGTTCCCACTTTCCCTCTGATAGTCTTAAAGGCCCTAGAACCTGGTTCTGAGCCAGTCTACAGAGCCGGAGCCCTGATATTCAGACCTGCTCTCTGTGCTTACTTCTGTCCAAGGATCAATGCCAGACTGCCTCTGGTTCAACTCTGCCATGGCCTAGACATTGAGGTTGCTTCTCATAGTCCCCAACCAGGCCAGGGCCATTTGGGATACTGATCTTGGCCCCGCCCCTTGGAACATTATTGGCAAGCAACTGTTGACTGTCCACAGAGGCGGTAGGACAAATGAACTCACCCCCAACATTCATTCTCCTTCCCCACCACAAAGGCACCTATCCCAACCGGATTTCCAAGCAGGTCAGAACCGAAGGGACCCAGGGACTCTCAAGTCCTGGCCCTTCCTTTCACAGGTAAGAAAACTGAGGCCCACAGTGGAGAAGTGATTTGCCTAAGGGAACACAGCTTAGATCAAGGCTAGCATCCAGATGACTGGGGTGGTCCTACTGAGGATCCACAGGGATCTAGATTGCTTCATGAATTTTCCAGGCCCAGCCCTAGTTTGGACTTGGACCCTCAGGGAGGACTCAAGACAAATCACTGTTTTTTATGTTTTGTGTGTATCCAAATCACTTGGGGGAACTTGTTAGAAATACAGATTCCTGGCCAGGCCATGAAGACTCTGTCCCCTTAGGTCATAGGAGCACGTGGACACTTGCATTTTAGCAAGCCTGTGGGTGAATCAATGCGGGTGGAGTCCACATTTGAAAGCACTTCCCTAGAAGTCAACCAGGGACTTCCCCAGCAGCGCCTGGACTAGAAGGGGCATTTATTTTGCTGGGGGAAGGGCAGGCAAGATGTGAATGGAGATCATTCAAGGTAGAAGAGACACCAGAGTGAAAGAGGGTCAAAGGAGGATTCTCATGGCCCTGGCAGCTGGAGACGGTGGCAGCTGGTGGCGGCAGGGGTGGTCACCAGACTGGGTTTGGGGCACATGTCCAGAGTTTTCAGTCGGATTCATACTGCCTGTGCTTAGGCAAAAGTCCGTTTTCCAAGGGTCTCTTTGTCCTTGTCAATGGCAGAGAATCCTGGTTATGAAGACTCCCTGAGATCTGCTGACAGCCCTGCCCCTCCGGGCAGAGAGCTGTGCGCAGTCAGCTTTTGAAGGGACTGGAGTCCCACAGAACGGGGGCCTCCCCCAGGGCCATGTCCCTACCAGCAAGGAACCGTGAGGCTCGCCACTCTTTCTCCCACCATGAAAGCCACCACTAATGCCAATATGAGCCCTGAAGACTAGTGAGCAGGTCCACCTGCCACACTCAGTGTGTCCTCTTGGCCTGGTCACTGTTAGTCTCCCATTTCACAGATGGGGCAAATGAAGCTCAGGTACCCAAAGTGGTTTGTTCTGGGGTCTGAGAGCCAGTCAACGACAGAGGTGGGATTCAAACGCAGGTCTGTGTGACTCTCAAACCTGGCTTTTTTAACGACTCTTCTCCACTGGCTGTCTCAGGGTGGGAGCCTCTGTTCCCCCATCTCTCTAAAGCCCATGGAGCAGGGCCACCAGAACAGCGGGCTCGGGATGACAAGAGAGCCCAATTTAGCCGTCCTCAGGTCTCATGACTGACACCTGGATCGCTACATGCCTGAAACTGATCTCAACACCTGCTCTCCCTAGAAAGTAGCTAAAGGCAGGCCCCGCATGCCATGCTGCTGAAAAACAGACCAGAGCACCCCAGGCACCCAAGAAGCAGTTTCTTCCTGCCCTCAGGCAGCAAGTTTGCTAGGTGAGCTGGATCTAGGGGTGAGAGAGGGAGCAGGGCGCAGGGATGGGGGACTGCTTCGGGGAGGGGAGGAAGGCCCCCTGGTCTCTGATTTCAGGTAACTTGCGGGTACACGGGTGTGATCAGAAGGGGATTTCCCATGGCCCCAGAATGCTAACCAGACGCCGCACTTCCAACCTCTCCTTCCTGAGTGAAACTTCACTGTTTATTTACCTACCACCTCTTGCCGACAAGGAGTTGAGGTGATGTACAATGCAGGCCACGTGTGTCCAGATTAAACCAACAGAAAAATCATTTTTTTTAATGTTTACTTGTTTTTGAGAGAGAGACAGACAGACAGACAGACAGAGCATGAGCAGGGAGGGTCAGAGAGAGACGGAGACACAGAACTCGAAATAGACTCCAGGCTCCATGCTATCAGCACAAAACCCTGACACAGGGCTTGAACTCATGAACTGTGAGATTCTGACCTGAGCTGAAGTCTGACTGAGCCACCCAGGCGCCCCTACCAACAGAAAAATTTTAAGTGAGAGCTGAGAACAGTTGAAGGCAGCAAGTCTGTGAGTACTAAGGGCTGATGGAGCCGTGGTAAATACATGTGAGATTTGACTGGGAGCCTCCTGGGAGCCAAGGCAAAAGAAGGAAGTAGTGTCCATTACTTGGTTTTCCTTGTTTGAATAGAAGTGTTCTAGTTTATCTGGAGAAATTGTCCTACTTGACTGTGTTCTAGAATTCTGTGGGACTGTACATGATCTGGGTAGAGGCACTGAGGGTCTTGGAGAAAATCCTTAGGTAGCTGACAGCCCTACAGATGAGGACAGTGGATGATTTATAGTCTGTGTGAACCGGTTCCTCCCAGTGTCAAAAGGCCTGACTCTGCACACGCCTGCCTAGCCCACCTGAGCCAGTTGTGCTGGCTTGAATTTGTGGGTTTTGGTCTTTGTTTTTTTTTCTTTCACACTGTTTTTTCAAATTTCTCCTGGTACTTAGCTGGCCTTCCAGGAGCCAAGTCCGCGGGACAAGGAGGAGGCCGCTGTCTTCTTGGCCATGTGCTAACAGCGTTCTGGGTGGGGATCCCGCTGGTCCGGGTTCTGGGAACACCTTGCAGACATTCATTCTTTGGGGTTCTCCACTGGGTCTGACACAGCCAAGAGGAAGAGCTGACTCCTTCAGGCTGATCCTCAGGCCACCTCGGACCTGATAAGGCCACCCCCAGGGAGAGTGGGGGTGGTCCTGGGAGCGCTTCTGGTCTGTCTGCAAGATAAGGAGGGAAAGAAATTTCCAGTTCCAAGGCAAGTCCCTGGGCTGAGAATCAGGACCCTTGAGGCCCTGTGTCAGAGCCACAATGAATTCACTCAGGCTTGGGCAAAGGCCACCTCCTCTGCCCCTCTGCCCATTTGACACGGGCCTTGTGCTTGCCTGAGGTTGTTGGAGCCCAAGTGAGACATGGAGGGCTGGGGGAAGTGACTCCCTGTCAGTCCCGAGGGGTGGCGGTCCCTCTGTCCCAGCACTTACCAGTGGGACGAGCCCCACGTCTGTCTGGAGATAAGGTGCTGTTCCCACCCCCCCTCCACTCCCCCTCCCCCCAACTGTGGGGCCGCTTCCTGGTCTCTGTGTTCCACAGCTCGTAAAGCCTGCATCATGTCTACCCACTTCCCCCTCCCACAGCCACCTTTCCGGTTCGGCCCCGCTCTGGGCCTCATCCTCCCCAAGCAGGCCTTCTCAGCTCCTGGGTCCTCCCACCGGCTGCAGTGCCCTTCCCCACTTGGAAAGGATGACTTAAAGTAGGTGAGTGTGACCTACTTTATGAAGCCTTCGACCTCCTCACAGGTGTTACCGCTCCCCTGCCGGGTCCCAGGACATCATCCTCTGCACCGGACACGTATGTGGAGGCCTCTCTGTCACAGGCTGCCCTTGTGATCAGGCTATAGGTTTGGGTCAACATCAGCCGTTGAGTCTACAAGGGCAGGGAGTATGTCCCACTCACTGGCTCTGCGTCTGCCACAGAATAGGTGTCAGTAACTATTAGTTGGAGGACTAAGCAGCCCCCTTGCCTCGTCTCTGAGCCCCTGGTCTCTTGCTCGGTCACCAGCTGGCTGGAGGAGCAAGATGCGTCCTTGGAGTGGTCCCAGGGAGCACCTGCCTGCCCCCTGCCCCCGGCTTTGTCCACCCTGCCCCCCGGGGTTTCCACCCAGCCGGGACTGGGAGGCGGCTCTGGCTGCTGGAGACACCAGCCCTGCTTGTATTGTCTGAAGTCTGGCCTTTCAACAGTTGGATTCTTCGACAGCCACAGAGCTGGGCTTCCTAGGCCAGCTTCATCCCTCCGTGTGCCCAGGGGGGTCCCCCTCTCCACACCTATCTGTCCTCACTGCGCGTCCTCCCTCACCCCCACCCAGCCAGGGCTGCCCAATTCTCAGAGGCCTTCCGCAGGCAGAGCTGGGAACAAAGCCTGGTTTATGACAGTTGTGTCAACACTGGGTGGATGGCCTGTGTTTACCCTGCTCCTTGGACACCACACGCGCCTGCCTGGTGCTCCCACCTAATCGGTGCCTCCTGAAGGCCCAGGGGCCACAGAGAACTTCCCACCCCCTTCTCTGCTCACATCTAGAAAACCCCACGGGCTTAGCCCAGTGAGTGGGAATCTCACAGCCCTGGACGACAGAGACCTTGGTTTAGATTGATCAGACTAGCCAGATGATTAATAATTAAACCTGACCTGTTCCCAGCCACACACACACACACATACACACACACACACACACACACACACACACACACACACACACGTGCACCTTGCAGCCAGGAGTCACCAGGGGCTGAGAAGGAAGCCGGGAAGCTCAGTGTGGGCCCGGCTTCCATTGGGTGAAATCGCCTCGTAAGAGTCTCAGGGCTCCTCTTTCCCACCCACCAGAGGTCCTGTGAGTCCACTTCCTAACTAAAGCCTTTCCCACTTTTCCCACAGGCTCTGAGCAGGCCTTGGGCAATCCCTAGGGTGCAGGCAGCTTTGGTGGCTCTGCCCTGGGGTGGGATTTGCAGATCAGATTGGACTTGGGCTCCACCTGTGTTGACGCTAGATTTCCTCAGCTCCATTGTGAGTTCCTCCCGAGCGGCCTCTCCCCTTTCTTATTTATGTTCCCACTGCCCGGTGCTCTGCACGGGGCCAGGCACACCCAGCAGGCCCAGGCCCAGCTTTCTGTCTGACCTAAGCACAGGGGCAGCGTTCAGCTCAGAGAGGAGGGATCTAGTCAGCCAGATGCACTCCACCCTCACATCAGGGACCCCCTAAGTTCTCTGAATGTCCCTCCGCAGCCACGGGAACCCTGAGACTCCAGGCACCTGCAGGGCAACTTGGAAATGGAGGACCCCAACGCCAGAACTCAGCCAGGCAGCCAGAGTGGGGCTCCCCCATTCCTGCCCCTCTCTGCTGATTCACACTCTTAGCCTCTCCCTTATTGTTCCCAAGGCTGTAGGGAAGCATGATCTCCTTCCTACAGGCGACCTTCCCAATCCCTTCTCCCCAGACCTGAGAGGCAGCCCCATCCAGTGGTAGCCGTCCTTTGAGCATACTGACCAGCCTGCTGTGGTTAGTTCTATTTGTGGAGGTGGGGAGGAGAGGGTCTCTAGTCTCTGTGGTATCCTGGCCTCAGGCCAGCCAGCTTGCCCTCCCTCCCTGGACATCAGCCATCTCCCTGGCCCTGCCTTCTCCCCTCCTGGTGCAATGGGAGATAGGACAGAAAGGCCTTGACTTATCGTTCAAGCACCGGTACATCTGTGTGCCCGTGTTTGCACCTGCGTGCAGGGGTGCATATGTGTGTGCACGGGTATGCGGAGCTTCTAAAAAGCAACGGTCACAGATGGAGGTTCAAAATCTGAGCCTTCCCAGGATGCCCTATCATACAAATACTTCAGTCCTGCCCCTGGCCACTTGGTGCACCTCTGTCTTCACCCACACTATGATCTGCCAGTTCTCTCACTCCTGGCCCAAGAGTTATTCCTGTGGATGGTTCAAAGCCTCTTTCCCTTTCCTGTTTCCTTGCTGAAGACAACTCTAACTGCCAAACGTTTGGCCCTTCCTTTCTTATGAGGCAGAGCAGGTCTGGGGGAGAATCAGAGGAGTGTGCCTAGTGTGTGTGTCCTTCATAGATGGCTGACACTGAGTCCCAGGGAGAAGAAGGAAGGAGGGAGAGGGAAAGGCAATGCATTCTCTGTGGGGAAGATGTCAGGGTGGCTCTGTCTTACCCCGGTGGAGAGTAGAGATTCCAGGATGGAGAGAGAGAAAGGCTGGAAGTATTAGAGAGTCAGAAACCTAAAGAAATGGAAGCAGGGATTTAAGGACACGTTGCTACGGATTACGTGTTTGATCTCATTGTCCTTTGAATAACCCAAATCACATTTTTCATTTAACCTAAGACAGCATCCATTGTAAATTTCATCTTTATTTTTAGTCCAATAACAAAGGAAAAAACACCTGCCAGTTAGGTTCTAACAAAGTATTCTTCTCTGATTCTTGTTAGATGCAACCTGACTTCAGGAATACTAAAACGTGAAAACTCGCCTGTATTTAAGTGAATGAATATGGTACTTTTACTTTAGGTTCTTTAAAATTACACGACCTGCTGGGATCTTTTCTGACTGCGGTGGCGGACGTGCTTGTCCTGGGCTGCAGCCCCAGCCGCTCCAGGGAAGGACATGGACTCTCACTGGGTAAGTGTCGCTACGAGCGCCTGGCATATCCCAGCAACCACATATTCTCAGAGGGGCTGCAGCCAGAGCCGCTCCAAATGTCTTCATAAATATTTTCACTTAAATGACAGTCTGAAAGATGGAGAGACAGCCGTGCACACACACAGGCACACACACAAGTCTGGAAACCTGGGTCACCAGATGACCTGAGTTCAGTCCTCCGTGCGCGTGTGGATTTCCGGCGGCCTTGGTGACAGTAACATACCAATTACTCCGATTATCTCCAACTCTTCGGGAGAGTTTAGATGGGGACTCTGCACAGACGGCGTGTTTGTGCATGCTGCAGGGAGAAGGGGGCAGTTTCTCAGTGGTTCTAAGAAAGAAACCCTCTTGAGGCGCCTAGGTGGCTCAGTCAGTTAAGCGTCCAACTCTCAATTTCAGCTCACGTCATGATCTCACAGTTGGTGAGTCCAAGCCCTGCATTGGGCTTCATGCTGACAGTGTGGAGCCTGCTTGGGATTTTTTTCTCTCCTCTCTCTCCATGCCTACCCCATTCTCTCACTCTTGCTCTGTCTCTCAAATAAGTAAGTAAATAAATAAATAAAATGCTCTCAAGTAATTGAGAGCTTACGGACAAATCAGATTGCCTACTGACAAGAAAGGAGGTTTTTATGACTGCCGTCATTTATGGATGTGACAAAGGAGCCTAAGAAAAGGTAGCCAGAGGGTCGCCTCAGTGGCTCAGTCAGTTGAGCGTCCAACTTTGGCTCAGGTCATGATCTCACGGTTGGCGGGTTTGAGCCCCACGTCGGGCTCTGTGCTAACAGATAGTTCAGAGCCTGGAGGCTGTCTTCAGATTCTGTGTCTCCCTCTCTCTCAGACCCTCCCCTGCTCATGCTGTCTCTCTCTCTCAAAAAATAAATAAAACATTAAAAAAAAAAAAAAGAAAGAAAAGGCAGCCAAAGAATCTCCCAGGAGGAAACCTGGAGAGTATGCCATTGAGCAGACCCACAAAAGAAGGAAGAGCTGGCCATTGTAGGTGAATAGTTGAACTGATAATTTATAATCCCATTAATAGATAGATAGTTCAATTGATCAATTGATTCAGTCATTCTGAGAATAAACAAGTAGAAAATGCAGAGTTTTCAGTGGTAAATGTAGAGAAGGCTAAACAGGTCAAATTGCCTTTGAACCAACGCCATTTTAAAACTGCAATGACTTGTGTGCCATAACCTCCGTCAGTTTGTGGATAGTGTAGACAGGTGTTCTCCATCCCCAGCTTCTGATGCATGGACCCCCTCTGCCTTGCCACACTCCTCACCCCGAGGGCCCACTAGGGTCCGACTCCTGAGCCAAGCCTGACCAAGTTAGGAAACATACACAGTCACACTCAACTGTTGTTGAAGGGAGCCACAGTAGAATACTGCCCCTGTAACACACGTGCGTGTGTGCGCACACACACACACACACACACACACTCACAATTTGACCGAAAGGGAGCTTGCTTACCAATCTTGCCTGCTGGGCTGAATTAATGCTGCAGGCCCTGGTGCCCTTAGGGGCTAGGCTCTTGCCCAGGCACCTTCTTCTCAGCTGTGATCCATTTTCCTGCCTGACCCTGGCCTCAGGCTCCCTCAGGAATAGGACTGTCCCGTAGCCCAGACACTTATTGCCAAACTTACTTTATCCTATTGAACTGTACAATAGCTTTTGTCTATGTAGTGTATTCCCTCCCTCCTCTGCAGGGGGAGAGAGCTGCTCCTTGTGGGAACCCATTGGCTGTGGTGTGGGTGGGCTGATTTGTCCCATCCTTCTCAGGGTAAAGGGATTTTTTTTGGTATAATCTCCCTGCATGATCTGTGAATTGGAATCCACCAGTCCTCTTTCCTACAAACATTTATATATGGGAATATCTTCTCTGTGACTGTTGTCAGAATCATCCAAAACAACCAACCAACCAACCACCACCATCACCACCAACAACAAAGGAAAACAAAGCGAAACCAAAACCCACCATACTCCAATTCTGGGATTTCTATCTGGAAGTCTGTGGTTCTCCAAGTATGTTCTGTAGATCTCCGAGGGGCCCAAGATCATGTCAGTGGATTTATAAGGTCAAAACTGTTTTTATAATAGTATTGAGATTTCATGTGCCTTTTTCTCCAAGTTGACATTTTCACCAATGGTGAAACAATGTGTCCAACAAAAACAATGTTGGATAAAATCACTGTTATGTTGGCCTGAATCAATGTAGTGGCGCCAGAGTGAACTTGTAGCCATTGTATTCTTCATTGCCACACACGCGCAGGGAAAACAAAGCCGGTTTCACATAAGCAGTCTCCTGATGCGGGGCGCCTGGGTGGCTCAGTCAGTTAAGTGTCTGACTTTGGCTCGGGTCATGAGCTCACGGTCTGTGAGTTTGAACCCCGCATGGAGCCATGCATTGAGCTCTGTGCTGACACCTCAGAGCCTGGAGCCTGCTTTGGATTCTGTGTCTCCCTCTCTCTCTGTCCCTCCCCTGCTTGTGCTCTGTCTCTCTCTGTCTCTCAAAAATGAATAAATGTTAAAAAATATATTAAAAAAAAAGAAATCTGATGAAGCAGTAAAAATGATTAATTTAATTAAGCCTTAACCCTTGCGTACACATCTTTCTAATATTGTGATGTGATGAAGTGGAAGGTACCTGTGAAGCCTGTGGGGGCCATGACATGCACCACTCAGATCTCCTGCTGGGGAGCATCTGCTGTTCGCTAAATCCACCACCAGGTTCTTGCGAAGTCCATGCTTCTCCCAGTCTGCTCCCAGCCAACGATCATGCATTAACCCAAGTTCATTCTTGAGAGTTGTGGGACTCCAACCCTGGGTGACTTTGGCTTGAAGACCCTTTATTGGCCTGGCTGTTGAACTATCTACTGCAGTCTGAGCTGTTTCTTCTCTCCTTTCCCTGGGTTAGATCAGCATGGTGGGCCAAAGAGTCTCCTTACTTCTCTAGCTGTTGACCTCTTCCCTTCACAGGTGATTTCCTCATCATGCCCAACGAATTTCTCCTTGGTATCTGTTCCTGAGAAGCCCTATATGTACATAAAGCTCTTCTACTGTGTAACAAAATACTATGACTGTCTCATGAAAAACACCCATGTGATTGTTTGAGCCATGAGCTAAGCCAGAGGGTTTTTCATAGAATACCATTTTGACTGAAAAGAATGACTGACTGGCAGACTGTGGTTATCCAGACTCGGTATTTGGCAGACGTTTCCCCAAATGAATGAGGTGAGCTTGCCATTTCAAGGAAATGTTTTTGTTGTCAACAATAAAATTGGAGCTTTGAAGCAAAAATTGGAATTTCAAAAAGCCCTATAGCTTCTCCCTGAGCTCAACGGTTTCCCAATGCTCACAGGCTTCTCTGGTGAGCCAGGCGGTGATAATAAATGATGGGATATTGGGTAATGAGGTGGGTCAGCATTGGAAGATCTACAGAACTCTGTGAGCCAATACTTTTCTAATCACCCATCCATGGAATGTTTTAGAATCATTCACAGGTAGAAGTCTTGTTTAAAGTGAAGGACAATGAAGCAGCCGAAAGAGAAATCAAGAAACTGATCCCATTCATGATTGCATGAAAAACTATCAAATACCTAGGAGTAAACCTAACCAAGGATGTAAAAGACCTATATGATGAAAACTATAGAAAACTTATGAAAGAGATTGAA
>NC_043701.1:167846970-167873005 GCF_006229205.1 Suricata suricatta
TCATAGCAGCAATGTCAACATTAGCCAAAACATGGAAAGAGCCTAAATTCCCATGACCTGATGAGTGGATCAAGAAGATGTGGTATATATACACAATGGAGTACTACATGGCAATGAGAAAGAATGAAATCTGGCCATTTGTAGGAAAGTGGATGGACCTCGAGGGTGTCATGCTAAGCTAAATAAGTCAGGCAGAGAAGGACAAATACCATATGTTTGCACTCATAGGTCTAACAGGAAAACAGGAGAAACCTGGTGGAGGATCAGGGGGAGGGGAAGAGGGAAAGAGAGTTGGGGAGAGAGAGGGATGCAAAACTTGAGAGACTCTTGAATGCTGAAAATGAACTGAGGGTTGAAGGGGAAGAGGGAGGGGGGAAAGGTGGTGGTGATGGTGAGGGGCACTTGTGGGCACTGGGTGTTGTATGGAAACCAATTTGACAATAAACTATTTAAAACAAAAGTGAAGGACAAATCAATGGATTTTATTATTTTATTTTATTAGGTTTATTTTATTAAACTTATTATTTTTAAGTAATCTCTGCACCCTAAATGGGGCTCAAACTCAACCCAGGATCAAGGGTCACCTGCTCCACCAACCCAGCCAGCTGGGCACCCAGATCAATGGATTTTAATGTAACAGAGTATGAAAAGCTTACTGATATGGTTTCAGATTTCACATCGCTACAACTACCCTTTAATAAACTACTGTCTGGGAGAAATAATTTCTGTTCCCTTCAAGGTCCTTCTAGACAAACTAAGAATCAAATTGACATGAGACAGAATAACAGGAGAAAATCAAATGAAGTAGGATACATATAAGGGATCCATACAAACATGGGAATTCCAAAGACAGGCAAATGAGCTATCTATGTCATTCTGAACTAAAAAGAAGGAGGTAGGGGTTTGGGGATCCAAAGGGAAAGAATACAGTCCTCAGGAAAAATGAAAAAGAGTAAATGTTTGGTGAACAAATGTTTGCTGGGCCACTCAGAAACACTGGAAAAAACAGAGGACTTTGGCCAAACAGGCCTTGCCAGGGTCCTCTCTGCCCCCTGTATCTAGTTCCTATCATAAAGCAGTGATCTATAGTAAGAGCTCTCTACCTGGAGATGGTCTTCTATCCGAATTCTTTTTAGGCAGTTGTAGGCGGTGAAGAACTTTTCCTGAATCTATTGGGTTTTGATTGCTTTTTAACTCATGCCAATGTCACCCACCTTGGGGCAGCCTGCCCTTGGCCCCTAATACTACCATTTCTGAATTTTGGTGTGGTGTCCAAAAAGCGTTACCACGATTATCTGAAAAACTTGTAAAAATATTCTTCCTTCTCTACCCACATATCTTTGTGAGGCCAGATTTTCTTCACATACTTCAACCAAAACAACACGTTGCAGCAAAATGGATTCAGAAGTAGATATGCAAAATTAAAGAGATTTGCAAAAATGTAAAAACAATGACACCATTCTTAGTAAATACTGTTTGTTCTGGAAAATATAATTTGTCATAAGAATGTGTTCTTTAAATTCACATGTAATAAGTTTCTTATTATTTTTTTAAAAGACTTATACATGTTTCTAAATTTTTCTGTTTTATTTTCTACTATGGTTAAACATTTATAGCTATAGTGCACATAATCAGGGGTGCCTGAGTCAGTCAGTCAGTTAAGCATCTGACTTCGGCTCAGGTCATGATCTCGCAGTTCATGAGTTCAAGCCCCAAGTCAGGTTCTGTGCTGACAGCTCAGATCTTGGAGCCTGCTTTGGATTCTGTGTCTCCTTCTCTCTCTCTCTGTTTCTTCCCCACTCGTGTTCTGTTTTTCTCTCTCAAAACTAAATAAATATAAAAAAAATTTTTTAATGTTTATTTACTTTTTGAGAGGGGGGAGAGGCAGAGAGAGACAGAGGCACAGAATCCAAAGCATCCTCCAGGCTCTGAGCTGTCAGCACAGAGCCCAACGTGGGGCTCCAATTCATGAGCCATGAGATCATGACCTGATCCGAAGTTCAACCAACTGAGCCACCCAGGCACCCTAAAATAAATAAATATTTAAAAATATTTTTTTAGAGTGTACATAATCAAAAGTTCTTTGGGGTCCTAAGTTATTTGAAAGAGCTACTAGAGAATGACTATATATAAGGTTAGACAGACAGCTGTCCTTTCGTCCTCATGTAGCAAGAAGCTGCCTGAAAAGGAAGGCTAGCAGAACTGAGAAACAGAGTCAGAGTCCAGATATACAACTATTTGGACCCAAGTTCCTGGGTGGCGTGCCTGCAACACTGGAGAACACTTTCCAATTATGAAAGGCAATGAACTGTTTGCTTTGCGTTAGCTGGAATGAATGGGGTTATGTCACATGCAACCAAAGGATAGTGACCAATAGCTTCATTTGTCCAATGGGCTGGCCCAAGGCTCCCTGTCCTTGACTCCTGCCTAAACTGAACACCCCTGGACTCTGTACTTTCTGCTGGTTTTCACTGATAAATGTTTAATTTTTAAATACCTATCAACTAGTCTCCTATAATTCAACTAATCTCATATGTAGTTTTATACATTTTATTGTAATGTGGGATTATTATAATGTGGACTGAGATCTGTGTAGCCCCAAAGACTCTTAAAACGCCCCCCCCCGTATGGTCTGTATATAATACCATCAGTAATAGAACCCTCCACCCCACTTAACCCTGCCGCTTTCTGTCATCCCAGTAAAAACTCTCGTGTGCCTATGAATCACCTTACGGATCTTACAAAATGCAATAGGCCTGAGATTGTTCACTTTCACCAGGTTCCCAGGTGCTCCCCCACGCCTACGGTTGATGCCTGAAGTGCTGTGTGTCAGGAAACTCATTATTCTCAGGTTTGATATTATCAGGTCATACCTTTCCTTGAGACCCAAAGACCCAGCACATGCAGGGACTTGTGCTTTTATTAACCAGGAGTTTTCACTGGGCAAGCTTTGAAACTGAGAAGTGACATGAGCTGCTTGGCCCATGACAGCCTAGTTAACAGGCTACCATCCCCGTTTTTAAATTCAAAGTAATTATATGTATCCAACATAAAAAGTCAAATTGTGCTAAAAGGTTTCTTTTTTTAAAATGGCATTTCCGGTGCACTTGGGTGACTCAGTTGGTTAAGCGTCCAACTTCAGCTCAGGTCATGATCTCACAGTTTGTGAGTTCCAGCCCCACATTGGGTTCTGTGCTGACAGCTCAGAGCCTGGAGCTTGCTTCAGATTCTCTCTCTCTCTCTCTCTCTCTCTCTCTCTCTCTCTCTCTCTCGCTCTCTCTCTCTCTCTCTCTCTCTCTCTTTGTCCCTTCTCCTCTCTCTGTCTCTCCCTCAAAAATAAATAAACATTAAAATGAAATAAAAAATTAAAAATGACACTTTCTTGTGTTCCCTGATCACTTCCCCACAACCTCCTACTGGCTCCCAACCACTCTCCATTGTTTCAGCTCTTCCTTTGGATATTTAACTCCATGTTTCTAAATAATATGCATACAGTGCATTCATTCTTGGTAAGTGAATTTTAAACACTATCTGTTGACTTCCTTGGATGATTGGACAATGTTAGCTTGCTTACACTCTTCTGAACTTCCTTTCCTCCCATTCCAAATTGATATTTGTGATTTTGCTTTATGTAGTTAAATAGATATGAATCACTTGTGAGCCAAGGAGCAAACTGTGGTCACATTGCCTTACATATATATATATATTTGTTTTGTTAATCATTACCTCTTTCCATTGTTGTTAGTTTCCTTCAAACTCAGGGAGAGGTACTTCTCATTCTATAACTAAGAATTTCCAGAGTCAGATAATCTCTTGATTCATTGGGTTTTTGTGTTTTGTATTTCTTTCCTCTTTGCCTGGAACTTTCCTCCAAGACCCTTTTCCCACTTCTGTCCCTTCATCCAGTTCCAGTTGGAACCACTTGCCCTTCGGACTTCCCTTATGGCTCTTGTCATCCTAGATGCCCTTTGGGGCTCTCTTATGTCATATTTACTGTTTTCTGGGGCTCATACCTTTCTCTTTGTTCATTTGCTTTTTTTTTTTTAGTAGAGCACATATTCAAATAATTCCTGGAAAGCATGAGAGGTAATAATTTTGAGACTTTGCAATTCTTGAAATACCTCTATTCTAACATTGGTTGGTAGTCTGGCCAAGTAGATATTTCTGGGTTGATTTTTTTGTTTTGTTTGTTTTTTAATTTTTTTATGTCTTTATTTTTATTTTGAGAGAGAGAGAGAGAGAGAGAGAGAGAGAGAGAGAGAATAAGCAGGGGAAGGGGCAGGGAGAGATGGAGACAGAGAATCTGAAGCAGGCTCCAGGCTCTGAGGCTGTGAGCACAGAGATCGACATAGGACTTGGACCCACAGACTGTGAGATCATAACCTGAGCTGAAGTCGGAAGCTCAATTCACTGAGCCACCCAGGCTCCAGCCTCTTCTAGCCTCCGATGCTGCTTTTGCAAACTCCATGCTATTCTTACAACTGTTCCTTTGTGTGTGATCTGGTTTTTTTTTTTTTCACCCCTCTGGAAGCTTTTATGTCTTCTTTGTCTTCTTTATATCCTCAGAGTTTTACATGTAACTGTGCTGTACGTTGGTGTGGGCCTTTAAAAAGATTTTTTTTTTTAATTCATTCTGCTGGCTTCTTTCTGCCTGGAGACCCAGGAATGTTGTGCTTTGACCTCTTGGCCACCTTCCCTAAGGCTATCTCTGCAACTGGGTCAATTTTACCAGCTGCTGAGCGCTAACCTTCTGGCCCTGTTCTGAGGGAGGAGCTCAGCAGCAGGAAGTTGAAGCCTTGGCTGCCCATGCTGGGCTCTGTGGTTACAGAGACCAGGTCCATCAGTCAGAAAGCTCCAGGGCACCTTGGACAAATGGTCTGTGAGTAGTCCTGCTAAAGCTGTTCAGTGCACAACCTACATGACTCGACCTGCGGTCCTGAGAGCCATGCTCCCCAAGCTGTGTTCCATGTGCCTCTGGTGTCCCAAGATGCTCTTCAGGAAATGGACGCCATAGTTAAATCAACCTTTAGTTGCCTCGCTTAGAGATTCTCAGTGGAAATCTGCATGCTAAAGGTTCTAAAGTCTTACAGTAAAGTAACATGATTGACTTCATTTCATCTCTTTCCCCAACTGCTTTATCATTTGAATCATGGTAATTCAAGGAATAGTTAGTAATATGCCCCAGAATACTGAACTTTAGCAAATGCCATTGAATAGTACTATGAACTCCATGAGAGCAGAAATTGTCTTATTTTCTGCAGTATGTCCGGGACTTAATATAGTGCCGGGGACATAACAGGCCTCTGAAAAAGATTAATTGAATAAACGACTGAATCCATGAGTAATTGATGCTTTTACAAGTCCCTGATCTCCTTAGTTCTATTTTTACAAAAAGTGAGGTCTCCTTAGTGCCTTATTTAGGTCATTTTGTCAGCATTGAATTCTGTGCTGTGGTCAGTTGTCTTTTCCAAATGATAGGTTTTTCAGGAGGCAGTGAGATTTTAGATCTTGAAATTTGTTCCCTCTGTGCACAGGGCTGGACTAGCACAACTGTTTCCCATTAACGCAGACGCTCTGAGGCCTCCCTCCCCTCTGCGGTTTGGGCTGGAGAAGAAACACTGGCAAGCCCTTCCCAGCGGTTTTCGTGTGGTTGGCAAAGAGCTAACGCCACAGCCTTGGGAAAGGAAGGGCTTACAGCTTCTGCCTCCACTCTGTGACCCTGGCGTTTGGGCAATAACAGAGCTCTGACCCCTTCTCGGGAGCCTCAGGCTCAGCCTACGTGTCCTCCTTTGAGAAGGGAAGGGCACCAAGGAAGGGAGTGAAAATGTCTTGGAAATGTCAAGGTGTTAAAAGTGTAGGATTTAGGGAGCCGAGGTGAGAGAATGAGGATATCCTAATTTATTTTTTTTTAATGTTTATTTATTGATGAGAGAGAGAGACAGACAGAATGTGAGTTGGGGAGGGGCAGAGAGAGGGAGACACAGAACCTGAAGCAGGCTCCAGGCTCTGAGTTGTCAGCTCAGAGCCCAATGTGGGGTTTGAACTCACAAACCACAAGATCATGACCTGAGCCAAAGTCCCATACTTAACTTACTGAGCCACCCAGGTGCCCCAAGAGTATTCTACTTTCTAGTATCCTCAAGTGTAGGAGTGAGCAAATTACAGCCTGAAACCAAACCCAGCCCACTGCCCGTTTTTATACTGCCCATGGGATGAGTTTCATTGAAAAACAATTAAAAGAATAATGTTTTATGATACATGAAAATTCTATGAAATTCAACTTTCATTTTCAAAGAATGTATACATAATATGTCATTACCTATTAGCATTAACAGATGAATGTTTGTGATCAATTTTGATGATAGAAGACATTGACTTGGAAAAAGCATTTTTTAAAGTTTATTTAAGCAATCTCTGTACCAAATGTGGGGCTCAAAGTCACAACCCTGAAATCAAGAGCCATATGCTCTACCCCCTGAGCCATCCAGGTGCTTTAGAAGACACTAACTTTGGGGGTTTTTTTTGTTTTTTTTTTAATTTTTTTAATGTTTTTTATTTATTTTTGAGAGACAGACAGAGACAGTGTGAGCAAGGGAGGATCAGAGAGAGAGGCAGACAGAATCTGAAGCAGGCTCCAGGCTCTGAGCTAGCTGTCAGCACAGAGCCCGATGCGGGGCTTGAACCCACGAACCATGAGATCATGACCTGAGCAGAAGCCGGACGCTCACTGGCTGAGCCACCCAGGCGCCCAAAAAGACACTAACTTTGAAACTCAATGAACTGAAATGTTATTCCTCAAAAACAATTTTTTTCTCTCATTAGGAGGCCTGTATTGTAAAAAAAAAAAAAATACTCTATTGTAATTATTGTTTTAAATTTTATTAGTAAAAATCTCATAGAAATTTGTTCTCTCTTGCTTTTTTGAAGTACCTATACAATAGCCTCAATTTTGCCTCTTGTCTGCAAAGCCTAAACCATTTACTGTCTGACCCTCTACAGGAAAACTTTGCTGATCTTGCCTGAGTGGATTATCTACTGCATTGGAATGACTTAAGCTGCCATATGTGGCTGGGGAGAAGGGAGTTTAAGTAGATTCATCTAGTAGTCACTCAATCAACAAGTTCTAATGTGAGCCTCCCATGTGCTGGGTCCTGCGTGTACGATTGATGGACAAAGCTGCATGGTCCCTGCGCTCAGGGAGCTTATGGTCCAGACTCAGGTCATTGGAAACGTACCAGCCTTCATGTGCATGTCTGTAAGGATGGTAAGTCGGTGACCCCTGGCAGCTTTAATATATCAGCTTGTCAGTAGGTCACCTTGGCCAGCGCACAGCTGCCCAGAAGTGCTCTGTTGAGAAGTTCTGGAAGGGTGTATAAGGAAGGCAGGATCAGGTGAGCACCATGAGACCAGCAAGTGAGAAGCCAAGGCTAGGAAAGTCAACCAGGATAGGGTTGCTCTGTCATATTGGTTCAGGCAAGAGGCCAGAGAGTCAAGAGCAGCACCAGCAGATGACAAACAAGGAGGGGGACAGTGTCAGAACAAAGCTGCCTGTGTTGAGGGCTCCTCTATGTTGTCTACAGATGGTGCCTAAGGCAGTATCTTAGCCTCTGTGGGCTTGGAGCTCATGAGCACAGCAAGGGCACATGGATTGTTGTCTCAGATCTGGAATTTCTCTTAGGGCTGCAGCCTTCAGAGGGGTTCACAGGGGAAATAGAAGTGTCCCAGGCTCCTGAAGCTGCGTGACCCCATTGGTCTGAGGCAGCATCAGCTGATGGTCTGGCCACTGTCTGTGTCCAGGTTGGCAGACAGTAAGGTCTAATCTAGACTGTGGACCTTTACTCAAAGGGAAAACCATCTCAGAAAGACTATCCTGGTCCCTCAATGACCAGCTCCCAAAACCTCTCATGGAATTGTGAGGCTCAGGAAACAGGGCCAAAGGTCAGAAGAAGAGTACCTCCCCAGGACATCCTTGCAATTCAGACCCAGAGGTGGCTTCAGAGCTACTTGTAGACTTAATCCTGCCTGCCTGGGCCCTGGGTCCTTAAAAGCCTGGGAAGAACCCCGCAAGCTGTTCTTGCAGAGAAGCCTGAAAAAGAACATGGAGGGAACTTGGACTTTGGGGCCAAGTGAACCTCATCTGGAGTCCTGGTTCTGTCATTCAATAGCAACTCTGTCATTTGAACTTGGCAACTGACAACTTCTATATGCCAAAGCAAACTGACATGTAAAGCGAAGATGGTAATTGACCTGTTTAAAATTACATAAAGAGGAAAGTAAAAGTCCTTCCCTTCGCCAGTCAAATCTCCTTCCTCAGACTTGCATTATTAACATTTTGGTTCAAATACTTCTAGACCTTTCTCTAGGTTTATACTGACACACGTATATATGTATACATGTGCATATATTTTTACAGACCAAATATTACTGTACATACTGGTCGGCAACTTGATCTATTTCTGTTCAACTGTCTATCATAGGGGTCCCTGGGGGCTCAGTCGGTTAAGCATCTGATTTTTGATCCCAGCTCAGGTCGTGACCTCACGGTTTGTGGGATTGAGCCCTGTGTGGGGTCCTGCAGTGATAGAGCAGAGCCTGCTTGGGATTCTCTCTCTCCCTCTCTCTCTACCCCTCCCCTACTTGCACAAAGCTCATGTGTGGTCTCTCCCTCAAAATAAATAAACCTAAAAAAATCTATTATATACATCACTTTAGGTCTATACACATAAAATATGACTCTTTACACCCACTACATGGTGCTCCTTCAGAGGGATAGGTGGTAATTAACACAACCTACTGATGGAAATCTGGTCAGTTCCAATGTTTTTCTATTGCTAAATGTGCTGCAACTGATGTGTATACTTAGGAACCTGTGTTATTGTTTCTGCAGGAGAGAGTCCTGAAAGTAGAATTGCTGGGTCAAAAAGTACACACGTAGCAAGTACACACATTAGATTCTAACAAATCACCTACCTCCCAGAGGTGTGCCATTTACACTTGGACTTGCCATGGATGATAGCACATGCTCACACACATCCTGAGAAGCACTGGGTTCCATTAATTTTTTAGTGTTTGCATTTCCTTGACAACAGTAAAGTTGAACATCTTTTTATGTTTATTGGCCATCTGCCTTTCTTCTGTGAATTCTTTGTTTATATTCCTTGCCTATTTTTCTATTTGGATGTTTGAGCTCTTCTTCCTTGTGGGCACTCTTTGTACATTAAGTGTCTGCTGGCAGAAAGAAAGGACACTGTGTTTTGAAGCTCTGTTAAATGTCTTGAATATCTTACCCAGATCTACTATTTGGCTTTAAACTTGACGCTGTTTTTCATCATGTAGGAGTTTTAAATGTTGCAGTATTCAAATGTGTATTTTTTTTTCTGGTTTCTGGGTTTCCTGTCTTGCTTAAGAAGTCATCTTACCCTGATGTTACATAATTAGTTTCCTTTGTTATCATCTTTTTAAGACTTCATTTATTTATACTCATATTGTTAATATTTCAGAAAATTTCTATTTGGAGTAGGTGAGGAATGTATGGTCCTAGTGTTGATGATGTGTCTCTGAGGTTTTCTTTTCTCATCATTTTGAAGTAATTTTTTGAGACAGAGAGAAACAGAGTACGAGTAAGGGAGGGACAGAGAGAGAGAGCAGACTCTAGGCTCTGAGCTGCCAGCACAGAGCCCTATGCAAGGATTGAACTCAGAAACTGTGAGATCATGACCTGAACTGAAGCTGGATGCTTAACTGACTGAGCCACCCAGGCACCCCTTCTCTCATCATTTTGAATGCATTCAGTGACCCATAATTTTTTTGAGTAAAAAAGGCCCATGTGCTGTGTGATTTTATTCATGTACTCATCTAGATGAACAACTCCACAACTTGTTAATACAAATGTTAATATTGGTTATTTCTGTGTGATGGGATTAAAGATCCTTTTAATTGTTCTGTCTTCCCATATGAATTTTCTTGTTTTTGCCTTATAATATTTTTGTTAAGTAGGCTCCATGCCCAATGTGGGGCTTGAACTCAAGACCCTGAGGTCAAGCGTCACATGCTCTACTGACTGAGCCAGCCAGGCTCCCCTCATCTCCCATACACCTAGCACAGGGCCTGATCAGCAGCAGTAAAAGTGTGGGGGTTAATTGGTTAAATTTCTCTACCAGCTCGTAGTGTTCATGTGGACCTAAAGACACCAGCTTGGCTCACTGAAAAGGACATTTTCTCTGGTCAGAAATTTTATTTCCTGGTTCCCCCTTTTCTTCCTCCCACAGTGGGTATGTGTTGGGAACATGAATGAAGGCAAAACAAATTTGCATTCCAGGCTCTCATCAATAAACATGTTTGTTAGAACCATTCCACAATGTTCAGGAACAATTAAAAAATTTTTTTTTTGTTTTTAATTTATTTTTGAAAGACAGAGAGAGACAGCATGAGCAGGGGAGGGTCAGAGAGAGAGGGAGACACAGAATCCGAAGCAGGCTCCATGCTCTGAGCTGTCAGCACAGAGCCCGATGCAGGACTTGAACCCACGAACTGTGAGATTATGACCTGAGATGAAGCCGAATGCTTAACTGAATGAGCCACCCAGGTGCCCCAAGAACAATTTGAGACCCAGGGATTACTCCCCACTCCCTCAGTTGTTCATGTGGATAGGGTTGCAAAGCTTATCAGGAGCTTCTCCATTCCTATTATTTGATTTGATCCTGAGCTCCAAACATTGGTATGCAGAGAGCAGGTATGGCTCTGCCCTCCAGAGCACTCCTGGGCCACATACATCTTTCCCAATGTCTGAACGTTCAGAATACCGAAGAGTTTTCCTTTGAAGCACCAATACTTGATTTATTTAAAGCATTTGGAAGGAACTTTTTTTCTAAAATAATAGTCTATAAAGCCCTGCTTTGCTAAGTCCTTGAAAGTATTCATTATCATAGTAGGCTCCTAGGCATGACGGCCCCTAAGAGCTACTGACACATGTACGTGTGTTTGCCATAGTACTAAATGGCTTGTGTAGCTTTTAAAGGTCTTGTTTCTGCCCTACGGTATTTTTTTTCCTTCCTTGCTCTCTTGGTTGCCTTCTATGTTTTTGTCAGTCATCAGTATGTCTATCTCTAACAGACCAACCCCAGCTAATCAGTTGTCTGTCATCTGTGGTAGGCCAGGAAGCCAGAAAACCAAGCCATATTCTCATTATACATAAACTAAAAAAACCCAGGCTCCAGGAGAAGATCTTCAAGGGCTTTTCTCCGAGTAAAGAATTTGAGATAGACTGACAGTTAGAGTAATTTCTTTTGATTACCCAGAACTGTTTGGGGATTTTCTTCCTGGTTGGCACATTGCTAAAAGCATGGGTTGTACTTTACAGATTAGAAAACAAATGGCAGTGAGACAAGGTGACTTGATCAAGGTCACACGGTAGCTGAGTGGCGGAAGAAGTCCTAAAACCTGAGGAGTCTTCCAACGTGGGGCTTGAACCTATGAACTGTGAGATCATGACCTAAGCCAAAGTCAAGAGCCAGACGCTTCATCAACTGAGCCACGTAGGGGTCCCTTGTACATGCTTTCTTTGACGAGCCAAGTGGCAGGAGCTTCATTGGGGCAGAACTCAACCATGGCCTCTTCTGTGTTTCTTGCCGGAAGTGTGGGCCCACTGCAGATCTCAGTTTCTCTGAGAGACTTAACCAAACCCACCACCCACCGGGACCCCTGATACCAATATAGAGCCTGGTAAATTGCTGTGTTTACATCCAGAGGGCTAGTTTATTGCTGCTCAGTCCTGGAGAGGATTATTCAATCTTATCTTCTCTGGATAGTGATGTACCGAGGGCTGCTTAGTTCTGACCTAGATTGCAAAGCAGCTGCAAAGCACCTCGTCCTGAGTACACATGCACACACACACACCCATACACACACTTCTCGGGGAAATTAAGCCAACTCCAACTCACTGACACATCCTTTCCTCAACAGACCGATTCCTTCCCAGAAGGCTGTGAGCTGGGCCAAGGCAATCTGGCAGGGCAGCAAGGTCCCAGGGCGCTGTGTCTGTTGAGCCAGGACTGTTTCCCTGAGCTGGATGCCTGCCTTCTGCTCCATATGCCTCAATCTCATATCTTTCATGCAAGGAGAAGACTGGCCGAGTGGACCCAGAGGAGAGAGAGAGTGGGCATCGGGCTGCGGTACAAAGAATAAAGGTCAGCCTTTAAACCACTACATGTTTCAAATCCTGAATTCAGAGAACAAAGACCTTGTAAAATGGTGGAACTGGAGTCTTTCTTGGTTAGAAATTCCACAGTGGTTGCTTTGGGTGGTGGAGGTCTAAGGAACTGCTCCGGCCACCATGGCTCTGAATCTGCCCGCTGCCCTGGTCAGAAGTCTTTGATGGCGCCCAGCAGTCTGGGCCCACAATGGCCAAACTATCGTTCAAGACCCTTATGGATTGGCCACGGCTTTATCGCCCTTTCAGCCCAGAATCACCCTTTCTGCTTTCGGCCTTCGAGGTCTTATCTGTACCCTCCTAATATACTTATCACCTCCCAGTGCATACTATTCTTATTTTTATGGGTCTTATCATTCCTACTGGTTAGGCTATGAGCTCCTTAAGGGCAGGGCCTTTGCTTATCTTTGTACCCGGAGTCCTTAAAAGAGTACAGGATGTCACGGGGTGTTCAATAGAATGTGTTGAATTAAACCAGGAACTCCCCTACAGGGCTGAGTTCATCTGGGAGAAACGGGACATCCAGTGTCTCATCCACTGTCCCGTGAGCAGGAAGGCCACCTCCAGCCCAGCCCCCATAGAGAGTGTTTGCAATAGAAACCTCAAGGGTCTGTGACCCAACCCTTGCATTTCAGAGATAGGGAGGCTCAGACCTAAGTGGATGTTTTTCCGCTTCCTTTATAGGTGACGATCTCCCAGCAGAAGCTACTTTCCTAAAGTCAGACAGGTAGAAGGTAATGGAGCCAGGATTTAAACCTGGAAATGCCTGACTCCAAACCCATTTTCTGTTGTGAGGCTCCCTCTCCCCTGAGCCCCTGAAAGTTCAGCTCTCCTGCTGTTTCCCAGAAATGGGCTCTGGCTAGCCAAGGCCAGGGAGGGTTTAAGCACTGAGGCAGGCAGCACTTGGCTCCAGTCCAGCCTGAGCTCCATGGCCAGAGAACCTATTTACGAATTCTCCCTGTCCTAGACCTGGCAGCCCAGCTACCCCAGCTGGGTCTTTTCACAGAAGACCCGTCAGGCAGGTACCAGAACATCACACAGAGCCTTTGTCTACGGGACACAGTGTTTTCCAGCGAGAAGTTTGTGTTGGCCATGCTGGTGGGGGCAAGGGAAGTAGAGGCCTCCAGGCTTCTGCCCGCAGGGCACTGCTCCAAGAGGGCAAAGCCAGCGGTTCCCAAGAATGAAAAGGTCAGAAGGAAGGAGAAGGAGCTTGGGAGGAGCCCATGGAGAAACTCGGGAGAGGAGCAGTCCCGGCATTTCTCAGGAGGGTGGATTAGGAACTCCTCAGGAGCCCATCGGGTTTTACGTTGCCAGGCTGCAGTGGGCAGTGGAAATAGCTCAAGCTAATAGGTCACTTGGGGCCAAATCTTGCCCCTTCCTTCTTGTTAGGTCTCAGGCCATTTTTTGATCTTTCTGAGCCTCAGTGTCCTGGTCTGTTGTGTGAGGGAATTATTGGAATATCTTGCTGGGCGTCGTGAGCCTCAGACACCCAGGAGTGTGCCAGGCACAGTAGTCACTCAATACGTGGTGGAGTCTTTATGAGTTTTTGTAAACATCCCCTCCGTTCCCAGATTTATGAACTAATAAAAGACAGAGCTGTAGAGAGCACCCGGTGATGGTGTCAGAGGACTGTTGACTGAGAAAAGGAAACGAAATCACCATGAATAGACCCACATTTAGAGGAACTCTGCCCCAGAAACAGTTGGGGGGAAGACAATCTGTTTCCAATCAGGGAGCAGCCAGAGGAAGAACTGTGGAATTTAGAGTTGTTAATTCATGACTGTTTTAAAGTTAGCGCATGTGCGTGTGTGTGTGTGTGTGTGTGTGTGTGTGTGTGGTGTGTGCTATATGTATATATGTGTGGTATTTGCACATGTTGTATGGTGTGTGTATATGTGTGGTATACTGTGTGCAGTGTGTATGTGTGTAGTCTATTTTGTGTGGTGTGTATATATGTGTGTAGTGGTATGTGTGTAGTATATTGTATGCAGTGTGTATGTAGTATATGTGGTGTGTGTACGTGTGTGGCATATGTGTGCAGAATATTGTGTGTGGTGTGTATGTGTGTGATATGTGTATATGTGTGATATGTGTATATATATGTTGTATGGTGTGTGTATGCATGTGGTATGTATGTGTGTGGTATGTGTGTGTGGGTGGTACATGTATGTGTATATGCGTGTGGTGTGTGGATGTGGATATGTGTGCAGTACATATGTATATGTCGCATGTGTGTGTGGTATACGTATGTGTTGCATGGTGTGTGTATGTGTGGGGTGTATGTGTTTAGTGTATTATGTGTGGTGTATATGCATGTAGTGTGTGTGTGGTGTGTATGTGTGTGTAGTGTATGAGTGCAGAATATGTGTATAGTGTATTGTGTGTGGTGTGTATGTGTGTGGTATGTGGTGTATGGTGTGTGTGTGGTACATATGTGTGTTGCGTGTGTGGTATGTGTATGTGGTGTGTGGCATGTGTGTGTGTAGTATATTGTGGTGTGTGTGTGTGGTACGTGTGCGTGTGTGGTATGTGGATGTGTTGTATGATACGTGGACGTGTCATGTGGGGGTGTGTGTGTGTGGCGTATAGTGTGTGTTGTGTATATTCTCTCTCACAGTAAGATTTCACCTTCTTCCTGGAGGCCTCGTCTTTCATCTTCTCTAATGCTGAATAGCAAAGGAAGGAAGGAAACTTCCTGCATAAATGCTTGATCCTTTAGCATATGCTGTTTGCTTAAGTCTCCCAAAGGCTCCCAGAGCAGGAACATGAGGCTCAGAAGGGCCACTTGTCTAAGCTCAACCATCTGCTTAGTGGCCGAGGCCAACCCTGGAGCCCAGCTGCCTGAGAATAATAGTAGGTTCTGTTGACCTGACTCCTGAAAGAAGAGCCCCTCAAACGCAAATGGAGCCAGGCCTTGGTTCTTGGGTCTGATGCTCAGGCGGCTTTCTTGTGGCGGGTCACCGAAACACCTGAGCTCTGCTCCGGCTCCACGGCCCGCCACTTCCTGCGCAGCACTTCACCGCCTTGGGTTTCTTCTTGTCAGCTCCTCCCCTGAACCAACCCGCGCCCAGGGGAAGCAGGCTCAGTGAGGACAGACACAGCTTGGGGTGCCGGGTCTGGCCCCTGGGCTGAGGCAGAAACGGCAATCCTGCCTCGGGCCGTCAGGCCAGAGTGTTCCTGAGACAGCCGGAGTGTTATTCTGCAGTTCTGCCTGGGATCCAGCGTGGCTGGGTCTCCGGAGAGTTCCAGCTTCCTGGCCTTCCTAGAGGCCCCTGCAAACTGCCACAGTTTCCCTCCTCAGCGTGGCCTCAGCAAAGTCATGCTTCAGCTGGGGACACTGAAGGCCGCTTGTTGCAGCTGATTGTCCTGAGCAACTCCCGCAGCCCCAGCGGGTGACAGGCAGGCATCTGCTGGGCTAAACCAGGAAGTGAGACTGCCACTGACAGCTTGTATGGAAAATCAGAATGGTACTAGTTTCTTTATTCCTTCACCAGAGAATTTATGGTCAAGCACCTACTAAGTGTCTGATGCAGAGGCAGGTATTTTTTTTTTGGCCCTTCTGGAACCTACTGTCAGGTGGGGAGCCATTGTGAAAACAAAGAGCTGAGCCTGGGAGATGGGCATGAGACCAGAGGAGCATATCCTGGGAGTGATAGCTTGTGGCCTTCCCTTGGATCCTAGGGCACACACACTGTCACAGTGGTGTCTGGGGAAAGCCCTTCCATGGAGCAAGTTTCAACTTATCTCTGGCTTTGTTGCCTGTAGCTCTGGGCCTCCTGCTTTTTATGACATCTTCCCTGCGTTATGCCTGCAAAATTTTTATAGAGCTTCCTGTACCTGGGATGCAGAAAGCACATGGAGCCTTAATACTTCCCCACGGATTATGCAAGAGTTCAAGACCTTCACAGGTAGTACTTAGCGTGCTCCCAGGCCTCTAGAATTCCCTGGGAAAGCTTGCTGTCAGGGCGCTTACTGACTCAAACACCTTTGAAAGTGAGCTGGAGCCAGCACTTTTTTTTCTCCTAGATGGGGGATTCTCCCAGAGGATAATGATGACTGTGGGAATAACTTTGGTCCTTTGAAAAGAGGTATGTGCTTTTAAGGTCACGTGGTCATGCTTGGTAAAATCTAACTGGCTTCAAAGAGGCTGTGTAGTTGGCAAAACAGCCAGCCCCATCACCAGAAGTGAAGGTTATATTGGAAATTCTCAGGGAGAGGGTGTTGCTTAAAAATGTATGGGCTTTAATACATACCTGAAGAGGAAGAGGAGAAGGAAGAACTTTTCCATCAGCAGGAAGCCCCAGGAGCACCCAATAGAAGCCATGCAATTATGTGAACTTCTCAAGTCAATTTGGCTTCCTCAAAATAAAGAACTAGGTAATCCTTACCTATATATAGTATAGAGCCTTCTCAGAGCCACAGAATGTTTTCATATTTCTTTTGTTTGGTGAATTTTTAAGCTGCAAATCTGATGGCCTCAATTTTCTTTTTAGTCACTGAAATTTCTGTAAAAGAAATCATATCCATATACTTTGTTGAAAAATATGAATTATTGACATCAGACTGTGTACTGTCTGGACAGGGTCCCTCAAATTTTCTGACATTTTTTTTTGTATGTATGTGTGTTGTTGTTTTTTTTTAAGTTCTTATGAGAAATGGAGGAGTGGCTAACTAAACCACTGTGTGTCTGGGTAAATTTGAAGCTTGCTCCATCTAGATTAGCAATTTGCTCCTGATTATTCTGTTATATATAGTGGTGCTGTGAGAAAGGGGAAAGTGTTTTTCAATATACTGAAGTTTTATATTGTTTTTTTGGTAATAAATAATCAAGGTTACACAAATTTTTTCTAAATAGAAAAGAGAAATTTTGTTAAGAAGGCACTATTAATCCAATCATCATGTGAGTACTCTGGATGAAAGAGTCTACAAAACTTTGTTTTGGGATTACTTCTTTTTTTTTAATTTTTTTTAACATTTATTTATTTTTTAGAGACAGAGAGAGACAGATCATGAGCAGGGGAAGGGCAGAGAGAGAGGGAGACACAGAATCTGAAGCAGGCCCCAGGCTCTGAGCTGTCAGCACAGAGCCCGTCATGGGGCTCGAACCCACGAACGTGAGATCATGACCTGAGCTGAAGTCGAGGCTTAACCAACTGACCCACCCAGGCACCCCTAGGATTACTTCTTCTCTTACATTCTTCATTCATGAAGGCGGATGGGAGTAGGGAAGTGAGGGCAGAAAGAAGGATTTCTCTTAAAATACATTTGTTGTGTTTTTTTCCTAGATTGTGTAACTTGCTTAAATTCCTTATGTGACATTAACATTTGTTAAATGCCTTTGTATTGAATAGGGTCTATGACTGACACAACTTTGCAGTGTTGGTTCCATTCTGTTCTAGTGCCTAGACATTTACCTTATCTCTTCAAAGGAGTCTTTGCTTTAAAAAATTCAGGTATGGTTGACGCATAATGTTACCTTAGTTTCAGGTGTACAATGTAATGATTTAACAATTCTATATGCTATGCTATGCTCATCATGAGTGTAGCTACTGCCTGTCACCGTATGCTGCTATTATAATACCACTAACTATATTCCCTGTGCCATACCTTTCATCCCTGTGACTTATTCACTCCATAACTGGAAGCCTGTATGTCTCATTTCCAAAGGATTCTCAAGAGACAATGGCTTATTGGCATAGCGGGTACTGTCTAGTCTCCTGGATAAAAATATGCAAAATCATAGAAAAGGGCTATACGTAGGATCTTAGGCCATCAGCCAAGCCAGAGATCACAGTGGCTAGATCACAGCCCAGAAAGAATCTGGAAGGCCTTTTATGTTCTACGCTTTCATAGCAGTCAGAAGACCTATATTCACACAGCCACACAATCCAGTAATAGAACAAGGATCAAAATCCAGGCCTCCTGCCTTCTACTTCAGGTCCCATTCTACTATATAAGTACTTTCTGGTGTGTATTCTATAAAATGTGCATCAGTATCATTTAAAAATGAGAGCAGGTCAAGTAAGTTCAGTAAACATTGGGCTAAAGAGAATTAAATGGACTAATTCGTGATAGGATTTCTCAGAGGCTTTCAAGCACCATGTTTTTTTATTGTGATCCTCCAAGAGGAGAGACGATAAGGGGTTTTCCCCAGTTGAGTTTATCCTAGAACCTTCTGTGATGGAACATCTGCAGAGCATATTTTGAGAGACACTATGTACTGCTTTGTCTCTTAGATAAGTTTGAGGTTTTTTAAAGATAAATTCATGGCTATTGGAGCTATGACTTTAGGAAATGTTAGGCAGTTCAGCTTATAACTCTGGCCAATAGCGGTCAACATAATGGAATTAGCTGCCGTACCTGACTAGAATGACAATTTGATGTCCCGAGATAACATTCTGTCTCGTTTTAGGACTACTGCTATCCTAAAAACTAATTTTGCCTCCCTTTTTTACCCTGTTGTGGTGGCTTTGAAGGTACTTTGACATATAGAGGAAAGTTGGCACTTCTTGGTGGAATACCCACTCTGTATATGGGCCCAAACATAATATACTGTATTCCAGGAGTTCTTGATTTTCTCTGGGGCATGACTCTTTCAGGGGTCTATTAAAAAAAAGTTATAAACCCCCTGGGCTGAAAATGCATATTCATAATAAAATTTTAGGATGGGCTTACACCCTTTGAAGGTCATCAATAAATCGCTAACCTAGATTCATTGTCCTCAAAAATAACTTTCCAAAACAAAATGGACTACACAACACAAGAAATGGTGGTGGTAAGACCTTAAGTTGCCCCCTCAGGAGTAATTTTTTTCTTTCATTTGAATTCTTGGTTCTTGGTGTCTTGATGTCTCCTATTTCCTGTTTCGATGCTGACTTTGTCAATTGTGTGGAAGGGCTGCCAATCATGTTGCTTTAAATGCAGGGTTTGGGGATTTCCTGGAGCTGATTTAAAATGTCAGTCTTTGTTTTTCTTTCTGGAAACTGCCCTTTTTGGAAAGTGAGAGAGGCAGAGAGAGGGAGGAAGAGTGAAAACTGAAAGGCAAGACGTATGCAGAGAACAACCATATGGAAAAAGGAAGGCAGCTGCATATCATTGAAGAGGTACTATGGCTGTCTCTAAATTGCCTAGAGCCAGACCTCTTCAAGGCTTCAGTTTTTACATTGCTATGCAAACAAACAAGTTGACCTCACTAGGCCATCTCCCGGGACTTTCTTCTGACCTTCCGTGAAGCTAACTTCATTTTTAATATAAACATCTACTAATACAAAACAGTATCTCCGTTAGCTTGCTCCTCACCTCTTCTTTTTTTCCACTACTTTTATTTTATTTTGCCCAACATAGAGGCTTGATTACTTCCCTTCCTTAACTTCCTTTTCTATGGGTGTCTCCATCTGCCCAGCACTGGCCTCTTGAGCCACCCTCCATCCCTTTCCAGCCTTCCATGGTTGTGTTTCCCTCTTAATCAAATTGCATGATCATTCATTCCCTTTTTTCCCGCCTCCAGAAGGAAGAGTCTCTCATTTCCACACTAGGCCCCCTGGGCTCTACTGCCTCTTGGGAGTTGAGCAGAAACTATTGCGGCACAGACAGGAGGGGGGGCATTGAGGCATCTTCCGTGAGCTCAGTGTTCACGGGAGAGAAGAGGATGAATTCTGAGAAGACTGCAGCCTAGCTGAGGATCCTGTGTTCCAGAAGAATGCAAATAAAGCCCCTGGAGATACAATCAAGAAGTGCTTCTCTACTCTGACTCAACATAATTCATTTGATGCAGGGTGTGACAGTTGTAGGAAGTACTGGAAAAGCATCTGCTTGAATGGTCTTGTGATTGCAAAATTCTGAGGAGCTGAAGTTTTTATAGGCTTAGAACTCAGGCCAGGTATAGGAGATGTGTCAAAATATATGGGATTTTTGGGAAAAGATGATCTGTTGGAGTTTCTGAACCCGAATTTAGTTTGTCGCTACATCCTAAGGTAGCAGGGGTGATTTGTTGGCGGGGGGGGGGGGGGGGGGCGGAGACAAAGATAAATGCACCAAGAAAACCTCTTGAAACTTGAATTGGGGAAGTAAAACCATTTAGCTTTTCTTGGTACTATTTAAAAATGTTGCATCTATTTCTTTGTGACATGCTTCCCATTAGTCTTTTTTTTTTTTAAGTCTAGAAAAGATATTCTTAAAAATGCCCTCATCAACAGCTTCTAACTATCATTCTAAGCCTCCCTACCACCACTCCCTCTCCTCCCTCCCTTCTAGGACCTTAAAAAGACTCCATAGATAGCAGGAGGCTCTGGGGACCAACATTGGCTCAGATATTTAACTTTTATTTAAGAGACTCAAAGTTAAGTGGCAGAAAGAATCCAGTCAAGGCCTGGGTACCAGAGGTCTGATCTCCCCCATCAATGTTGCCCAGCCTGTGCTAGGGACACTGAGACCTCATTGGTACTCTGGCTCTACTACTGACTAGCTGTGTGGCTTTGGGCAACTCACTTAACTTCTCTGGGTCGCTGTTTCTGTTTGTAAAATGAAGGATTTGGACTAGGGGTACCCCACATTTCCTTTATCATATAAGTCTCATGGTTACCAGTTGCCCACTCAAGTCCCATTTCCCTCATGTTTAAAGCAAGGGGAGTAATATCTGCTCGTCTACTTCACAGGGAGGGGCAAAAGTGCACGTGAAAGTGCTCGCTGAGCCTTAAAACACAACATAAATGTCAGTTATCATCATTAACAGAATTCTTTATGCAACTCTCACCTCAGAGAGTATTTCATGCCCTCTACCATTTCTGCTAAAGAGTAACTCAGTGCCTTACAAAAATTCCTAAAATTCAGTCCTTGGTTTGATGAATTAGGAGGCAGAGGTCAGCTCAGATGGATATCAGTGCAAATGTGGTATCTGAAAATTCTTCTTAAGGAAGTGGGCTAAGACTTCAGTCCCCAGAGAGAGATGGCCTCTTCTCAGTCTTCTTCAAGGGCACGAAGAGTGCTTACTAACAAACTAGTGTTCTCAAATGGGGCTTTGCCCAAAGAATGAAAAGGCTTTGAAAGTTCCAAGGGCAATAATAGTAATTTGAGGTGCTTATCTTTTGCCGAACATCTATGCGTTTCTATGTCATTTACTCACAACAACTCATTAGTACTTCCAACAAGACATCAGCCTTCAGTCTTGCCTTTGTGATGGCAGGAGGTGACATTATCTGAGCTTTGCATTTAGAGAAAGCCGCTGGGCTGAGAGTGACAGTTCCTCTATCCACAGCTGGTGATTAATTGTTCCATGTCACCAGTGGCAAAGCCTCCCATCCCTGGTCCCCCACTACCAGGACTGCAACGGTGCCATCTCAGTGCCTTGCCCAGCATCATGGTGTCAGAACCGGAATGACCCCTTAAAGACTCCCTGCAAGGGCTGAGTCCTTTTACAGAGCAAGACTGAGGCGTTCCATGCACCCAGAGACAGGAAGCGAAACCCTCAAGGCAACATAGCTAGCTAGAAATACAGTCAATAACCTATCTTAAGAGGCAAAACTAGAAACTACCCTCCACCTGAACCCCCATACACCCTAACAAATTAAACATTCTTTGTGTCCCTCTGGGTATCAATAGTGCTTAAACCTGAGGGGTATGGGGAAGACGAGAGACATTATGTATGTCTATCTGATCACACAGCACTCTTTCTGTTGCCAGCTCTGAACAGCTGTCTTATCCCAGGCAAGAGTGTGGCCCATCCTCTCCTAAACTGGAATGTGTTATTCTTCTTTTTTGTTTTTTAATTAAAAAAAATGTTTAAGAGAGAGAGAGAGAGAGAGAGAGCGTGAGCAGGAGAGGGGCCAAAAGAGAGGGAGACATAGAATCTGAAGCAGGCTCCAGTCTCTGAGCTGTCAGCACATGCCTAATGCGGGGCTCAAACTCGTGAACTGTGAGATCATGTCCTGAGCTGAAGTTGGATGCCCAACTGACTAAGGCCCCCAGGTGCCCCTGGAATGAGTCATTCATTTAAAACAAATTTAAGTTTACTTATTAATTTTTGAGAGAGAGGGTGAGCGGGGAAGGGGCAGAGAAAGGGGGAGAGAGAGAGAATCCCAATTCTGTGCTATCAGCACAGAGCCCAATGTAGGGCTTGAACTCACAAACTGTAAGATCATGACCTGAGTGGAAACGAAGAGTTGGATGCTTAACCAACTGAGCCATTCGGGCGCCCCTGGAATGGGTCATTCTTAAGGAAATCGAAGTTGAACTCCCATCATTCTAGAGAGAACGAGTTAAGATGAAGGGCTTTTTCTTTTCTCTCATTCAACAGCTAAATTAACATAAGCCCACAAACAGGGCATTGGGAAACAGAAAGTTAGGTGGTGAGCAATTACAATGTGAAATGAAAGTGTACACTGTGGCCCAGAAGCCTGGGCAGCTCTATGCTTCAGACACTACTTACCCTACAGTCGAATGTACTGCCTTTTGCCAAGAACACAGCTGTATCAGCTCTGTGCTTTTCACAGAAGAGGCACACAATAAACATTTGTGGATTGATTTGCTGGGCAAAACTTCCTAGCACTTGGAAAGTTTTCCATTTTTCAGCTTATTCTTTTTTTAATGTTTAGCAAAGGTGCAGGTGGCCAATGTTTAATACACCTGGAAGGAAAGATGATAGTGGCTGTCATCTATATTTCTCAAACTGGTGTCTAAGTGACATGGATTCTGGGATGTTGGGAAAAAGTTAAGTAAGTTGGGGAAGTGTTACTTAGCTTCTTACTCTGGTCTCTCAAGATTCTCAAGGCTCATTAGCTTATTAAAAATACTGAGAAGAGTTGGGGCTCCCCCAAGCCAGCTTTAACTTCGTTAAAACAGGTTCTTTCTGGGGTGCTCGGGTGGCTCAGTCAGTTAAGTGTCCGGCTTCAGCTCAGGTCATGATCTCACAGCTGGTGGGTTAAGCCCCACGTCGGGCTCTGTGCTCACAGCTAGCTCAGAGCCTGGAGCCTGTCTTGAGATTCAGTGTCTCCCTTTCTCTCTGACTCTCCCCTGCTCGTGCTATTTTTCTCTGTCTCTCAAAAATAAAAATTTAAAAAAAACATAAAAAAATAATTTCTTTCTGAGTTGATTTGAGTATAGAATAGTCCCTCCCCCATATTTCTCATGATATCCATTAAAATTCGACAAACTTCATGTTCTTTGGGAAATACCTTGTTAACCACTAATTGAACTCAATTTCTGAATTGTACTGGTGAAAAAACAGAGGTCCTGAGAGGGGTTGAAGTTCTTACTGGTAGTTAGTGGGGGAGCTAGGACTAGAATCCCATTTCCTTTTTGCTTGGTCCAAACTGGTCAACCACACCCACCTAGTGGGGCATTCTCTAAGGTGGGTCCTGGGATGTCAAACATCATGTGTAGGGATGATGGGTAAAAAGGATGTGAACATTCTACTCCACAGTGCATTCTTTTGGGGTAATTTGCTAAAAGATATAGGTTGTTTTAGATGCTTTTAAAATAGTAATCATATCCCACTCTTTTGTTATCTCATAGATCTTGGGGAGCTTGTCCACTGCAGCCTGGTATGCAATAGGTGCTTAATAAATATATTAAATGAATCAGTAAATGAAAGAACCCAGCAGAAGCCGGAAGAGGTTGGTGGCAGGGAGGAAGAAGAGTCACGAACTGAAAAGGAGTGAGAAAAGAAAAGATGTGGAGAAAGAGGGGGATGGGTGAAAAAAGGAGCCCACAGTGACAGCTTAGTGGAGGACAGATGAGCCCTGGCAGAGAAGAGAATGGGACAGCAGCAGGTGATGGAGAAAACGAAACAAAAAACAAAACTGAGTGACCGGGAAGCTTTGTTTTTAAAAAGTAAAAGTGTCTCATAAGGCTAATTCAGATGCTGGACCTGCCAAGACACTCTTACCCAGGAGGTGGAGATGAACACAAAATGCTGAGAACCTTTGTGAACCCAGATGGAGGCCTTTTATTGCACTAGTACAGTAAACGCGCAAGGCATCCTAAGACCTTCATCGTTGAAGGTACACGAGTAAGACGCGAGCCTTGCCTTCAATAAAGTGATAGTTTAATGGGCGGGGAAGAGCTAGGACAGGGACTCAGATAACATAATGCCAGGCAGAATTGTTCAATATCCCCAGAGGTACAACAAGTCATTACTGTGAGGAATCAGGAGACAGGAAATTCACAGCAAGTCTTGAGGCTGAAGGCCTGTGTGGGAGAGCCAAGGGCCACAGGTAGGACTGTACCAGGCAGAGATGGGGAAGAGAGGCATTTCAGGGTGATACCATAAAGAACCCTCAGGAGGTGGGGAAGCATGTGGAAAGTGAGATGTCAAAGTAGGTTCCAGCTAGAGGGGCATGTGGACCGTGAAGGTGTGGAGACATGGCCAGAATGTCTTGAAGTCACACTCCGGGGCCTTAAATGCTTGTTTGAGTTACTGAGGCCCCAGGTGGGCCACGGAAAGCTAGTGAAGGTTTTGCTGCTGCTGCTGCTGCTGCTGTTGTTCAGAGAAATAACAGTGCTAGAGATGATTCCCAGGCAGGGTGACCGGGCGGGCAGAGAGACGGAAGTCAGGGAAAGGAGCGCGCTGGTAGGCGAGGAGGCAGTTGGTGCTGCTGAAAGGCCAAACGGACCATTCAGGTGTTGCACATTAGACAATCGGAAAATCTGGCCAGAGATGATGGCTGAGTCCTTTCCTGAGAGCACAAAGCAGCCGAAGGTCCTGGTCATTACTTCAGGGGATAGGGAAGGAGGAAGAATGAAAGCACAAGATAAGCCAAGAGAATGCAGCCAAGGAGACCGGCTGCCTGGGGTGCAAGTTTCAATAAAGAACTTATAGGGAAGATTGAGAGCCCCAGGCTTGCAGCCGGAATGCGGAAGTTTGACTCCCAGAGCCCTGACTGATTAGCAGGGACTTCAAAGAGTTTTTGAGTCTGTTTCCTCATCTGTGAAATGGGAATGATTTCTATCTTCAAGGGATGAGAGCCTTCACGGAGTTCTTATTGTACACAGTAGGAGACACGGAGTGAACAGGAGAAGCATCTGTAGAGATTAAGGGTATTCAACTGAGGAGCCTCTGGAAATGGAGGCAGGGTCTTCAGGAAGCCCAACATTCAGGCCAGATGACTGACTGCCCTGTAAGAGGAACGGGTGAGCGGGTCAAGGCAGCCCCAGCCTAGTCCTCACCTCAAGGCACTGCCTTCTCGCCTACGCTCCCATCTCTCGGCGCCTCCCAGCCTCCCGCCTCCATCCTCCAGCTTCCCGCCCGGCTCCCACTCCAGCCCGGCCCAGGAGCCAGGTGCGCATGCGCCCTCCGGCGCCCCTGCCGAGCTTTCCACGTTTCACTTCCCTCCCTTTTCCTCCTCAGCTCCCGCTCCACGGCCACGATTGGTCAGCGGATCTCCTCGCTTTGGCCAATAAACGCCGCTCTCTCGCCCCCGTGTTACTGGGTAGAACAAAACAAAAACAAACAGAGCGAGAGTGGGGGCAGAGAAGCTGTGAGGCGGCGGCCGAGGCTGAGCAGCGGGGTTTGGGCCGGCGGAACGGGGACCTGGGCGAGCGGCGGCGGCGGCAGCCCGAGGGGTCAGTACCAGCGGGGCGGCTCGCATGCTCGGAATGCCTGCGTCCTCTCCCTCAGCTCCGTCTCCTCTGAGGCAGCCGCACGTTGAGAGGGGAAGGGGGCTTGCGGCCGCGGCCGAGTTCGGGCCGGGGGCGGTGAGGGTCCGGCCGCCTCCTCGGAGCCCCGCAAGTAGGGCCGCGGCCGCCCTAACGCCAGGGCTGCGGAGGGTGGGCCCCGAGTCCCTCCTTCTGGGCCCGCGCCCGGAGCGCGGCGACGCGGGCCCGCCCCCTCCC
>NC_043701.1:167873105-167895605 GCF_006229205.1 Suricata suricatta
CGGCCGCTGCGGGAGGGGCCGCGGGGAGGCGGACACGTGCCCGCCTCCCCGGCCCCGCGCCGACTTCGGGCGCAGGGGCGCTTCTTTGGTCCCCGTGAAAATCTCCCCGAGAAAACAAAGACGGGAAGGGAGCCCCCTTTCTGTGACACGCAGGCTGTGGCTGCTGCATTTGTCAATTTGGTTCTGCAACGTGCGCGAGGAGGGGTCCACCCCCCCCACCGCCCCCACCGCCCCCACCGCCGGAGCTTCTGAAACGAACTGCAGAAGTCGGGGTGTCCCGGCTCGCCTGCCCCCGTGGGAACGGGTTACGGGACCAGCAACTGTGCAGGACCTGGCATGATGAAAATGCTAAAAAATGCGGCTTTGTGTGTGGGGAGAAAAAAGTCACCGCCCGTTTTGTATTTTTACTGCCGAGTTTTACAGTTTTGGCGTTCTTCCTGATCGAAGGGTGTTGAGAAACCATCATACACTTTTCTAAAAAGGGAGCACTGGAGATGTGTCATGAGTTTAACTGTTGGAATTTGTGCCTTTAACCTTCCTTCATTATAGGTTTTTTAAATTCCTTAACTATCTCAGCAGGGATCTTTGAATGACATTTTGATTGTTTTTTTCTGTTTTAGTAATGAGAAAGGGAAAATAGTTGCTGGGAGTGCAGAACTACGGGACACTTTGAGATTTTCTGTAGTGCTTGCTTTTGCATCATTGTGGTTGAATAATTTTAGCCGATTTTAAGTTGCTAATTAGCTGTGATTGTGGCCCTGGAATGAATACAAATAATTTTCTGGTTATCATAGGGCCTAAACTTGACTCCAGAAAAGGTCAGAGTGGTTTATGGGGTATATTTCAGGAAACAGATTTTTGGGGACTGGGGAAAGGTGAGGCTCTTTTAGGGAATGTCTTGACTATTGTATACTTCTGATTATATGTTTCTGTAAAACATATTGAAGAAACGAGAACTGTTTAATGCTAGCCTGAATTTTGTTGTTTCTATGTAGAGTTTTGTTTTATTATTCAAAATTACTTATGTTGTTTAGTATGAAGGATGTGGTGTTTTAGAGTTTTTGCTTTATATTTTTGTTAAGTTTGGGGCAAAAATCTTAAGGATGGTTAAGTAAACTGGAAAAAAGCTCCACTAATTGAAGAGAGGAAAAACATGCAAAATATTTGTCCTTCTCTAAATTCTTAAAATGTCTGTGTTGCTATCAAGTGTGACTGAGTTATTGATTGTGTTATTGCCTATGGCCACAGACAGGGCTTTTTTTTTTTTTTTTTTTTGGTTAATAAAAACAAATATGGTAAGTATAGATGATAGTTATTACCTAATAGTTTTCTTTGCCCAACTGAATGTCTTCTGTGTAATAGTTTAAAATAAATATTTTTAGTGTTTGGAAGTTAGTATTTAAAGACTTGATATAACAATAAGAGTCTGTGTTTTAATAAGCTTGTGTTAGCCCTAAAAAAAACCTTCTCGTGGAATATTAAAATCTTGTACTGAATTTGTAAAAGCAGTACTGGATTGAGAAGGTCTGGGTTCTAATTCTGGTTCTTCCATTGAACAGCTGTCTCTTTGGACAGATTCACTACCTCCTCTGAAATTGTGTGCGCAGTGGAGTAATATCTCAGACTTGTTCTGAGAAGTATGTGAAATAATGCATGTAAAATTCCCTGTGAATTATAAAAGGCTTTATAAATATCACTTATAATAATTTCCTTCAGTAGCTAGGCTCTGCAGAAAGTATCCTATCAAAGATTATACTTGCATCAAGTATGAAAAAGACTTTCTAATGTGATTCTCATACACATCATAGGCCATTTTCACTTCTCTATATCATGTAACCCATACTGAAGTGAAGATATGACAAATTTTTAGACATGGAGAGCACCATATGCTTAGGTTTTCAAACTATTTTTGTTCATGTACTTACATGTATCTCTGAATACATATCTTTAAGTTTGTTTTTTTCCTCTAAATCCAAAGTTGTTGGAATTTATGATACTAGAAAGGCCATTATATAAAATCTGTTTATTCTGAATAGAATTAGAGAGTGATCTCACCATTTTCTTCTGAAGCAATATGACAGCCTTTTAGTAGCCTAAGGATTATGCCATATTTCGAGGTTTACCATTTTGGTATTAAAGTGTGTTTATTCTTGTTTTACAAAATAATGCCCTTTTCTGGAGCAAAGGGGCTATAAACTTTTGAGATGTTAAAACAGTATATATTGAGGAATTTAAAAGTCATTTGAGGGGTGCCGCACTGGCTCAGCAGTGGATCATGCAACTCTTGATCTTGGAGTCATGAGTTTGAGCCCCATGTTAGGAGGAGAGTTCACTTAAAGAAAAGTTGAGTCCCAGGAGGTATCATATATTATTATCTTAAAGTGAGATCTTACAGTAGGTTATGTTATTTGAGAAAGATAAACTTTCCTGTAACTAATTAGTCTTTTTCATTTGTGCATATCTTAAAGCACACTGCTAGTGAAATGGTTGTAAAAGACTGGAAGGGCTTATATCTAACTTACAGGATTTGAACAGATCAATGCTTAAGTATTATAAACCACAATTTGAAAAATATTTACAGAGAGATTCTAAAATCATATTTGGTTATACCTTTTGGTAATAGTTTCATGAAAATATATTTTGATAGTCTTTCAAGTAACATTAGATTTATATTACTAGGTTAAAGGTAACTGATTTCATCAACACCTTTCAGCATTAATAATTTTTAAGTCATTTTGAAGCCAAGGTCTAAAATGCTGAGATGCTAATACATTGTACTTATTTCTTTTTTAACTAGTTAAGCTTTTAAAAAATTTATTTTACATATGAGAGAGAGAAAGAGAGTGAGAGAGAGAGTATGTGAGCAGTGAGGGGCAGAGAAAGGGAAAGTGAGAATCCCAAGCAGGTTCCACATTGTCAGTGTGGAGCCCAACAAGGGGCTTAAGCTGACAAACCGTGGGATCATGACCTGACCTGAAATCAAGAGCCTGATGCTTAATTGCTTAACTGATTGAGCTTCCCAGGCACCCGTAGGCAAGTTTTTCTTCCTGTCTGTCTTTCCCTCTCTCTCTCTGTCTCTCTCTCTCTCTCTCTCTCTCTCTCTCTCTCTCTCTCTCTCTCTCTTTCCCCCCCCCTCTCTCTCTCTCCCCCCCCCCCCCCTTCCTTCTTTTTCTTCTTCTTTTTTTTTTTTTTGTTTTTAAAGAAGAATAGGAGGGGTGCACCTGGCTGGCTCAGTAAGTAGAGCATGCAACGCTTGATCCTCAGGGCTATAAGTTCGACCCCCATTGGGTCTGTAGAGATTACTTAAAAATAAAATTAATTTAAACATAAAATGAAATGGGGTTTTCAGATTATAAAAATACTCTTTTTTAAAAAAATTTTTTTAAGGTTTATTTTTTAGAGACAGAGCATGAAGCGGGGGAAGGGAAAAGAGAGAGGGAGACATAGAATCTGCAGCAGACTCCAGGTTCTGAGCTGTCAGCACAGAGCCTGAAAGGGCTGGAGCTCAACAGATGGTGAAACCATGACCTGAGCTGAGGTTAACCAACTAAGCCATCCAGACACCTTGGTTATGAAAATACTCGTAATTGTAGAAAACACCATTAAAAATGTTTCTTCCAAAGTCTTAGAATAATTATAGACACCTGGGTGATGAAATGGCAGCTATATATGCCTTCAGGTATGTTGTAGTGTGATAAAGAACAGAATCCTGTGATATGCTTGATTAACCAAAACTGTTGCTTGCATTTTGTAATCGTTCTCACAATTCATTGGTAGTGAACTATGCAATAGTGTGTACATCAGATAAATTTGAGGCCTAGTAGTCTAAAAACATTTGGAGTATGCATATGCTGCTTTAACTTGAAATAATCATGTATAACAAATACATCTTTTACTTCCAAGTTAAAGGAGTGCTTTGGCACATTCAGAAGTATGGAATTTTGGGGGGACACATAAACTTGTAAGGAAGATTGAAACCAAATGTTAATTGTGGTAAACTGTTTTTCAAAGTAAACAGAGCTCTTTTTAAAAACATGAAATTAGGGGCACCTGGATGGCTTAGTTGGTTAAGTGTTCAGCTTCAGCTCAGGTCATGATTTCATGGTTCGTGAGTTCAAGCCCCACATCAGGCTGTCTGCTGTCAATGCAAAGTCTGCTGTGGATCCTCTCTTCCCCTGTCTCTGTTCCTCTCCCCTGCTTGCTTGCTCTCTCTCTCTCTCTCTCTCTTTCTCTCTCACACACACACATACACACACATTCTCTCTCTCTCTCTCTTTCTCTCCAAAAATAAATAGATGTTAAAAAAAAAAAAACAAACCCGTCAATTATGTACTGGGGCAGGCACCTGGGTGGCTCAGTTGGTTAAGGGTCCAGCTTCCGCTCAGGTTATGATCTCACAGTTTGTGAGTTTGAGCCCCATGTCGGGTTCTGTGCTGACAGCTCAGAGCCTGGAGCCTGCTTCCGATTCTGTGTCTCCCTCTCTTTCTCTGCCCTTCCCCACTTGCACTCTGTCTCTCGGTCTCTCAAACATAAATAAAAACATTAAAAAAATTTTTTTAAATTATGTGCTGATTTTTTTTTATGGTGTGATTAAGTAAATTGAATTTACCTTAATTATATCTGTTTGGAAGATGTTGAAAGTGTTTTTTTTCTTTTTAGGGAAACAGATCTCAAGGGAAGACTTCCATTAGTAATTTAATCAGTGCAAGTGACATTAAGGAACAATGGATGTAGAAAATGAGCAGATACTGAATGTAAACCCTGCGGGTAAGTAAGAATATTTTGATCCTTGGCTGTATTGTGAACAAGTTTGAGGTTATATGAAGTTTTATGAAAACATAATATTAAAACCATCTTTACTTTAAAAGCCATCTTAATATGCTACAGGTATATTGTTTTTAACATCAAGTTTGTGACTCTTATTTTTATAGAAATTCTTCATATGTTCTTATTTTTCTGCCCATCCTTTCACATTCCATACATTCTAATTCTCCACATTTATAATAAATTGTTATGGCTCAGAATGGAGAAGAATAGTGAACTTGCTCATTAGTATTTTTAAATGAACTAGGTAGTGATCTTTACAGTATAAATTATTATTGGTATCTTTGATCTCTTTCCTAACTAATAATTTATTTATTATAAACTACCTGTGGTATTTTCCATAAAAATGGTTTTGTGGAATAGTTGTCCAAAAGCTGAGTAACTTCAAGCAACTTAAAATGTACTTCTAGCTTTCAGACTAATCATTGTAGAGAGTTAACTAGGATTTTGAAATATTCTGAATGGTGAGGTTTTTTATCTTTTGAATTTTGTTTTTTTTAAAGTCAGATCAGTAGTGCTTATGAAACCCCAAACCTAGGTAAGTATAGATAGCAAAATACAAACGAGTAATTGATAGAAACATGGGCTAAAAATTATAAGGTCTAATATATAAAATATGCCTAGATATGCTCTGCTGTAGTCATACAAACATATTTGAAAGGATATTAAAATAGTTGAAAAGAAACCCAATTGTAGGAAATAATGTTTAAATTAAATATGTAGTACTCCAAGGGATAGTTTAAAGCATTTTATTATAATTTGAAGTTCTTTATCTTCTGGATAAGTTTGGTGGTTTGCCTTAATTGTAGAATAATGAAAGCAATATTTTACAGGTAAATGTTTAATGTTTTCTTCAACTACCTACTCTTACATGAAATTCCATTTTACTTGTCTAATCTCTGGTCTTTTTTTCCTCCTTCCTCTTACTCTTCTGCTTTTCTCTCTTATAAGCACTCCCTTGTCCTGTCTCTTTAGCTGTCATTACGGTGCTGTACTTTAGCTCTGTATTTTCTACAGTTAAATGTGGATTTGAATACTGGCCACAATCCTTTTTAGATATGTAAGTTTTCTGTGAAACATCTTTCATCTGTAAATTGAGGATAAACACCTTCACTAGAGAGCTTTGTGAAAATTATCATGGATGTAGAGTGCCTAGCACTCTATCCTGGTGTCTAGGAGTAACAACATTGATAGTAATGACAGAAGAGGTTGCGCTCCTGCTGTGACTATGACTGCTGCTAGTAGTGTAGTATAGTAGTTCGGTTTTGATGATGTCTTAAACTCACCCTCTAACACTGACTTCCTGGATAAAAACTTTTAAGACTTCATTTTATCCTTCTTTATTCTGTTTAAGAGCCCTTTATTTTTCTTTAAATGTCACTTTCTTATTGACCCCAAAGTTACTACCCTTGCTCTTTTCATTGAATGAATGATTGCAACATTTTCTTAGCTGGTCTCCTACTTTATACTTTCTCTCTTTTTTAATATATATCCTGTATTCCTCTGCTAAACTAATCTCTCCATCACTGCCTATGATATCAATCTAAGCTCTGACCATTTGAATGTGGTAGTGGTCAGCAATTATTCTGGCGATGTAAGCAGGAGCAAGATTATGTAGGATATTAAGTTACAAGGTGATGAGTTTAAACTACTCTGAACCAAAGGTTTTTCAGTGGGGGCATGTTTTAGAGACTCCATTTCTATGCAGTTTGGAGAATGGTTTGGAAGCACAGAGACTAATGATAGATTCTGCTTAATGGTATTGCTTTTTTTGATTACCACAGTGTTCTTAACTTTCATACTTTTTGTCAAGAATTATAAAGATTTTAACATCTGTGTGTATTATAGGTTGATTTAAGAAATTTTAGTTTCAACATATTAAGACATGTTAAAGCCTATGTACATGGAATTGACACAGCCTAATTACATTTAGGAATATTTAAAACCACTTAAGATTCAACTCTGACTTGATTTAGCCATAATGAACAAAACTCTGACCCAAGGGTACCTAATTCAGTAGCTTTCTGACTTAGAAAATTTTTTAGAGCAAAGCCAAGTATCTCCATGCCATTGATCTCCATGGACATTTGAGTTGTTAGGATGAAGGATACTAAGTTAGGTGCTGAGGGTACAAAGAAATACAGGTAAAGGCACAGTTCCTCTTTTGAGGCTTATGACTTATTTGGAAAAGCAAGACTGCTACATAAATAGAAATAACAAATGTTATTGGTGGTGAATGAACAGAGTATGGGCATTAGTGTTATTGTAGCTAGAATTGTTAGGAAAGTTTTATGGAGGAAATAAAACTTGAATATATCCTAAAAGATTTTGATAAGTGAAACAGCAGTAGGGATGACATTCTAAATAGGACCATTGGGAACTCCAGATATGTTGCTGTCTTTCAGGGCATAATGTACAAGTCTTATATAGGCTGGAAGATTTTCAGAAGATGGTAAGTAATGTGTCAGGTTTCGAGAGGTGAATTAAGGCTTTAAAAGCAACCTTTATCTTTCAAAGCAATGAAGCCTCAACAGTTCAGCTCAGTAATCATATGTGATTATTTATTTGCTAAATATCTTTTAGGCTCTTTGGATTAGAATATTTCCTAAGTATCTGTAATTAACCAGGAGATGTCTGGCAAGGTATTTAAACACTCTGTCTTATTTCCGTATCTGTAGTAATGATCTGGTATGTAATAAGTAGCTCTCAAACTTGTGGGTAAATGACAAAAAAAGCCCAGCACAGTGCCTGAAAATAATAGTAGGCATTCTATAAATATTAGTTTATCTCTCTTCTCTCAAGATTCTTAGTTGTTTCTTACTATCTCCCAATTGGTTAACTCTCTTAGCTCATAAAAGAGTAAAGGTTTTATTTGTGGTTGTATATTAACATAGATTTTATTTTCTAAGCATATGAGATAACATGCTTTCATTAAACTTTGCTCATTAAAATTCACTTAGTTTATTTTCTATGATAATGTGAAAAGTAATCCTGTTCAGTTGTCATTTATTAGATTGAATCATATGAAATTTCCAATATGTGAATTGTTACTGACCTAAAAAAATATAATTTCATGTGATTCAACTTAAGATAACCTATGACTATAACTGGTGTAACAGGAGATGGTTAAAGTACTTACTTAGAACTTTTTTTTCTTCATTTTCCTCTTTAAGATCCTGATAATTTAAGTGACTCTCTCTTTTCTGGTGATGAAGAAAATGCTGGGACTGAGGAAATAAAAAATGAGATAAACGGAAATTGGATTTCAGCATCCTCCATTAATGAAGCTAGAATTAATGCCAAGGCAAAAAGGCGCCTGAGGAAGAACTCATCCCGGGACTCTGGCAGAGGCGATTCAGTCAGTGATAATGGAAGTGAAGCCCTTAGAGGCGGAGTAACTGTACCAACCAGTCCAAAGGGAAGGTTGCTAGATAGGCGATCCAGATCTGGGAAAGGAAGGGGTCTACCAAAGAAAGGTTGGTATATTCCACGTCCACAGAAACAAATAGAAAACAATACTACCTGGGTCTTATACTATGGTTTCCTTGTTCTAGGAATATGAGAAATTTAAACAGTGATGGTGTAAGAGTTTGTGATTTGTGTATGTTTTTACAAAGTAATAATCTGAGGACCATCCCACTTGTTGTTGAGTCTTTTTTCTTGAGGAGATTCAGTTTTCTTGAGCAGAAGTTTCTTATTTTCAGCAAAATACACATGGATGTTTTGTACAATTATGAATTGTGCATGTATTCTCTAACTTTGCTTAAAAGTAGGGTCAGAAATTCATGGGGCACCTGGGTAGTTCAGTTGGTTGAGCGTCCGGCTTCGGCTCAGGTCATGATCTCATGGTTCGTGGGTTTGAGCCCTGCGTCGGGCTCTGTGCTGACAGCTAGCTCAGAGCCTGGAGCCTGCTTCAGATTCTGTGCCTCCCTCTCTCTCTGAGCCTCCCCTGCTCGCACTCTCTCTGTCTCTCAGAAATAAATAAAAAACATTAAAAAACCCATTAAATCTTGATTAAAAAAAATTCATCATACCTGGGGTGCTGGCTGGCTCAGTCAGTGGAGTATGTGATACTTGATCTCAGGGCCAGGAGTTTGAGTCCAACATTGGGGGTAGAGATTACTTAATAAATAAAAGTAAAAAAAAAAAAAATTCATCATCCCTATTATCTAATGAGTATAATATATTTTTTGTTAAGAATACATGATAAATGTAAATTGGATTGCTATTATCTGGATCAGAATTAAAAAATTTTTTGTTAATGTTTGAGAGGGAGAAAGAGTGTGAGTAGGGGAGGAGCAGAGAGAGAGACAGACACAGAATCCAAAGCAGGCTCAAGGCTCTGAGCTGTCACCATAGAGCATGACATGGGGCTTGAACTCATGAACCATGAGGCCATGACCTGAGCTGAAGTCAGGTGCTTAACTGACTGAGCCACCCAGGCACCCCCAGAATATTTCTTTTTAAGTTTATTTTGCAAGAGAACACATACACAAGTGGAGGAGGAGGAGAGAGAGAAAGTCAGAATCTCACTGCACTGTAGTGCCGAACCCAATGCAGGGGTTCAAACTCATGAACTGTGAGTGGTGAGATCATGATCTGAACTAAGACCAAGAGTCATTCACCTAACCAACTAAGCCACTGAAACACCCCTCTGGATCAGAATTTGAATGATTTTATGGATCTGGTTCTGAGTTCTCTTTGACTAATTGGTTGGTTGGTTCGTTGGTTGGTTGATTAAAAGATTTTATTTTTTAACTAATCTCTCTACACCCAGCATGGGGCTCAAACTTACAACTTGAGATCAAGAGTTAGATGCTCTACCCACTGAGCCAGCCAGGTACCATCCAAGTTGTATTTTGCTCTCTTTTGGAAACTGAAGTGGACTGGTCTATTTCACAGCTATTGCCAGTGGCTGGAGTAGTGACTAGCAGTTGCAGGTATTTAAATATTTGTTGACAAGGGGTCTTTTAGCTTTGGTCTGTGGTAGGATTTTTGATACAATTTGGAGATTTCACTAGTTTCTGAATGGTGAGAAATTCAATTTTTGTAGCCTAGGATTCTTATAAAATCTTTTTGTGATCTGTCAAAAACTGTTATTCTTGTTGAATGGCTCTACAACATTGGTTGGATCAAAATGAATGCTAGTAACCAGATTCTGTTTTGTTTGAGTGACAAGAATTATACTCTTGGTATAAAAATATAACCTCAAAAAAATGGTGATACTGAAAAATTCTTTAAAAATAATGTAATGCCTTGAGGCTTATAAAAACACTTCAGTTAGTTTATGTAGAAAAAACACTTTGAAAGTTGGAATTATTAAACTTCAACTGGTCAGTTTGTAGATGAAGTACAGAGAAATAATAATCGGTGCAGTTAATGCTTAAATAACTTAGTTGTTTGTGACATATTACTGGTTGTCAAGTATAGTTTAGTGTGTACTTTTATATTTAAAAGTATTAAATGTCTGACTCTTGATTTCAGCTCAGGTCACGATCTCATGGTTTGTGGGATCAAGCCCCACATTGGGCTATGGCTGGCACCACTGAGCCTGCTTGGGATATTCTCTCTCTGCCCCCCGCCCCCAGTCCCTGCCCCTGCATGCATTCTCTCTCTCTCAAAATAATTAATTAAAAGAAAAAAAATAAAGAAGGGTGCCTGGGTGGCTCAGCCAGTTTAGTGTCCGACTTCAACTTAGGTCCTGGTTTCACAGTTTATGGGGTTGAACCCTACTTTGGATTTTGCAGTGACAGTCTGACAGTGTGGAGCCTGCTTTGGATTCTCTGTCTCCCTCTCTGCCACTCCCCTCTGCTCCCTAAATAAATAAACATTAATAAAAAAAAGGATTTGACTTTGGAAACACTTAAGAGTGGAAACTGTGCTTCTTTGTTAAATAATTTTTCCCTTAAGTTTTCTATGCCACATCCTACTGGTTCAACAGATTTCTTTTTGTTTTGGCCTTATGAAATGTCCAATAAAATTTAGAGCTCAGCTACATACAGTATCATGCCCCTTGGTGTCCCTGATAGAGCTATTTTTCTGTTCTTTTTTGGTTTTGTTTTTGCTTTTATTTTAATGCATCTGCCATTTTAGTTTTAGTTTTATAAGCTATTTCAACTTGATGTTTTGGAAATAGGTTATAAAACATACAATGTCTAATCATTACTGAAAAAGTGATCTGAGTAAAAAATTTATAACTCAACTGGAAAAAAACTAGCATTAAAGAAACTAGACATTAAAATTCAGTTTTTAACTGTTATTTAATTAATATCTGAATATCTAGGATTATTTCAGATTTCAACTAAAATATATAAACTCTGAACTTTGTGTTCTTTTCTTTCTCAAATCAAAACTTTTTCAGGTGGTGCAGGAGGCAAAGGTGTCTGGGGTACACCTGGACAGGTATATGATGTGGAGGAGGTGGATGTAAAAGATCCTAATTATGATGATGACCAGGTATCAGTGTTTTACTTTGTTTTTAAAATCCGTGTTTAAAATGCTTATAAATTTTTCAACTTAATGTCTGTAGTTTACTCATACATTTGTCAAATCATACATTCTATATCTATACTCTGTGCCTATCAAATCTTATACATATGTTTATAGTATATGAGTATATATAATGTGTGGATACATATGTGTAACATGTATGTATACACACATTAGAATCTATATCTAAATCATACATGTACTTAGTACTTTCAGACTGTTAGGTAACTTTTGGATTAGGAAACCAAATTAATTGATAATGATAAATTTTCACTTCATTTCTAAAATGACTCAAAAGTAGGTCTTTACCAATTCACTTAGGATTATCAAGTTGGCTATTTTTCAGTAAGTTCTGTTGGGTTAATATAGTTTTTGTAGTAATGAAAATTGTGAATATTCTTTTGAATAGCATAAAAGAGTTATAGGTATTATGTTCCTTTTAAATATTAGTGTTTAGAATGGTAACCCTATGGCAAATTTTATTCTGGGAACGTAAATGTCTTTCTTCAATGATGAGAATGTAAGTTTTGTTTTTCTTCCTTACGCTGTGCTTTTATTCCCATGACTTACTCATTCCATAACTGGAAGCTTGTATTTCTCACTCCCCTTCACCAATCTTGCCCCTCCTCTCTGGCAACTGTCAGTTTGTGTTTACAGGTCTGATTCATTTTATTTATTTATTTTTTAGATTCCACATATGAGTGAAATCATATGGTATTTGTCTTTTCAGTCTTATTTCACCTAGGTCTATCTAAGAGAATATAAATTTTAAATAGATTTTATACATGAATTTTTATATATATTTATTTTAATTTTTTTTACAACTTTATTTTTAAGTAATCTCTACACCTAACAAGGGATTTAAACCCATAGTCCCAAAATCAAGAGTGGCACACTCCACCAACTAAGCCAGCCAAGAGCCCATATATATTTATTTTTTTAATGGAAAATGTCTAGCTTATACAAAAGTAGAACAGTGTAATGAACCTGTACTCATCTCCCAGGTTTGCTGACTTCAATAATTAATAACTCATAATCAGTCTTATTTTATACTGTACCTCCATTTATTCTTTCTCTTGTATCCCTCTTGCATGCACTGCCCCCACCCCCCATGCTCTGGATTATTTTGAAACAAATCCCAAACATGACATCTTTTCTAAAGAACTGCCTTTGTATGGTGATAAAAATTTTAGATAGGAAATTATCAGGGCATATGATAGATTGTTTTTATTGCATATTGTTTGTATATACTTGTCTATTTTAGCTAATTGTTGGACATGGAAATATTTCTTTTTTTAAGTTTATTTATTTATTTTGAGAGAGGGAGAATGACAGAATCCCAAGTAGGCCCCAAGCTGTCAAGGCAGAGCCTCCTGTGGGGCTTGAACTCACAAACTGTGAGATAAATAATGACTGAGCTGAAATCAGCTTAAGTCAGATGCTTAACCACCTGGGCTACCCAGGCGCCCCTAAATATCCTAATCTTAACATAGTCTTTCAGGTGAGACTGAAACTAGTCACAAGTTGCACGTAAACATTTCTGGACTTTTTTGCAGAGGAGAAGGTAGATAGAAAATTAGTGAACATTAATTTCCTTGTTTTTTTGAAATTTTTGTTGAATAATGCTTTTCCTTAGAGATTTTTTAGTCATTAAAACATTGATTCTTGGTACAAGGACTTTTACTATAATATCAATCATGAAGTCTTTGGTTTCTTCATCTTTGTTTTAAAGTGAAGTTTTAATGAAAATAGTAGGTATGCTAGGAAGCCATCTTAAGCTTTTTGATCACTAAAGAACTGGTATTATGAGAGATAAAAAATTAACTTAAGATATGGGGGGTTGGGAGCAAGTCATATTTGCTGTGGTTAGTGGTTCTAAACTATGTTAGTTTATTCAGATTTATAAAACAAACAAACAAACAAAAAACACAGTGACATTGATTCTATTTTAGTATTAGTGTTCAAAGCATGTAGCACATCTTTTTCTTGCCCTGAATGAGGATGGAATGTAAAATTAGTTGGGATATAAAGTTAGAACAGAAAAGTTTTATTTATTTGTTTATTTATTTATAGTGGGTATATGAACAGAGGAGGGGTAGAGGAAGAGGGGGAGAGAGTGAGTTGTAGGCAGGCTCCACACCCAGCTAAGAGCCTGTTTTGGGGCTTGGTCTTACCACTGTGAGATCATGACCTGCGCCGAAACCAAGAGTTGGTTATCTTATCCAACTGAGCCACCCAGGCACCCTGGAATATAAAATCATAAAACAAGATTCAGTTTACTGAGCATTTTGTTCATTAATTTATACTTTTTTCTCCTCCTTTTCTTCTTAGGAAAACTGTGTTTATGAAACTGTAGTTTTGCCTTTGGATGAAATGGCATTTGAGAAGACTTTAACACCAATCATACAGGAGTATTTTGAGCATGGAGATACTAATGAAGTTGCGGTAGGTTTAGAACTGCTTGTGTAATTTACTTAACAAAGAGAAAACACTATTAAAAGCAAAACATCCTATCCAAAATTATCTTGGATCACTGAATTAGGTAAACATTTTCTTTTACATAAATGAATTTCTAAGAAATGGAGTAAAATTTCCTTAATTTAGATTAGTTCTCACCTACTGTGGTGAAGGCTATATGCCGTTCCTTTCCCTGAAAAATGGTACAACAATATTTTAACACTTTTTGTAATTATATATTTTTGTAATTGATAGTGTATAACATATGATATTAAGAACTTCAGGCCTCTATGGACCTTCTCAAACCTCTTCAGGAATCTTAGTTAAAAATGCCTGATTTACTTCTATTTTTTTGACATTCATTTCAATGCTCAGGATTAAGATAAACTTTCTTTGTACTCTGTCCAGAAGAAAGAGAACACAGATATAAAGATTTGAAAAAGAATGTATACAGGAACTAAGAGAACAAACGTGTTTTTGAAATGTTATTTGCATTGGAACATTTCCTGTGGTATGAATTGTTCATAAAGTAAATCTAAATGGGAAAGTAAAATTACCTAACTAGGATTATCGACTTAAAGTACTAAAATTGCAGCTCTTTAGGGACTCCTGGGTGGCTCAGTTGGCTGAGTGACCACCTCTTGATTTTGGCTCAGATCATGATTTCATAGGTTTGTGAGTTCAAGCCCCATGTCCCACTCTGCTGCAGGTGCAGAGCCTGCTTGGGGTTCTCTCTCTCTCCCTCTCCCCCATTCATGTGTACATGTTCCCTTTCTCTCTTTTTTTTCTCTCAAAAATAAGTAACTTTAAAATTATTACTCTTTAAAAGGCTTTTATAATTTAGACTCTTCTACTTTAGACTGGGCTTTCTTGGTTTGTCTAATACCGTGAGGTCTGATATCCTTATATGTGTAGGAACTGAATATAAAACAAATATTTGTTCAGTGCATACTATGTGGAGGAATTTGTAATAGGTGATTCCTGCCCTTAAGAAGCTCAGTCAAGTGAGGAAAGTGATATATAAACAAATATTAAAATATTACATGAAGCTTTGTATTGCAGCGGAAGAGTTTAAATCTTGTAAGGACAGGGACTGTTGAAATCCTATCTATCTAGCAAGGGACTAGTGGTATACTATGTATTTATTAACTGAGTAGTACTATGAACAGAATGTTATGGAAGCATAAAATGGAGAGTGTTAGAGAGAATTCTGAGCTATGTAAGGATAATTAGGAGTTTACCAGGGTAAGATGGTTGAAGAGAGTTTTCCTGAAAGGAGAAGTATCATGTGTAAAGGCAGCAAGTGAGTTGTTCAAGCACAGTCCGGGAAGATGAAATAGAGTGAGAAGAGACTGCTAACAAGGACACTCAGTTAGGTGGCTGTGAAAATCACCTGGCACCCTTTTAGTAGTATAACATGACTTAAGCACTCTGAGAAAACTCTAAGTAAAAAGGAAGGCACATTAAGTAACTGAGCTAGAATTTAGCCTCTAGAGTTATCCTCCCTATATTCTGCTTCCAACTTGGCCACTCCAGCTATATGTCTTCAACAGATAGTTCATTTTTCTTTGCTTTGGGTATGATGGATATGATGATGATACCTCCCTGAAAGGGTTGTTTTGAGTCTTAAAATAAGATAATAGAAACTAAAATGCCCATTACAATGCTTGATACATTATGTACAGTAGTTAGTATTAGCAACTGCTCTTAGTTTTAATAGGAAATTTTAACTCCTGGCATTTGAAGCAATAATTCCACTTAAAAATGATGGTTTAAGATCTTTTAGGGATGCCTGGCTGGCTCGGTTGGAAAAGCATGTGACTCTGAATCCCCGAGTCATGAGTTTGAGCCCCACTTTGGGTCTAGAGATTACTTAAATAAATAAACTAAAAAAAAAGGGAGGGGGGCATCTGGGTGGCTCAGTTGGTTGAGTGTCTGACTTTGGCTCAGGGCATGATCTCATAGTTCATGAGTTCTAGCCCCACATAGGGCTTGCTGCTGTCAGCCCAGAGCCCGCTTCAGATCCTCTACCTGCGCCTCCGCCCTGCCCCTCACCAGCTTACATGCACCGCATGCTTTCTCTCTCTCAAAAATAAACATTTTAAATGCACCCCTTGCAGTCTCTCTCTCAAAAATAAACATTTTTAAAAAAGAGAAAGGTCTCCTTTAAACTTAATGTGAACAGTATAAGGTAACTTTAGTGCAAAGAGAAAAGTTTGAAAAGTAGAATATAAACAGCTTATGATAATGTAAAGTGAGTCTCCACAAATATTCATAAAAGAATATTCCTGGAAATTAGGGGCACCTGGCTTGCTCATTTGGAAGGGGATGCTACTCTTGATCTCGGGGTCATGAGTTTGAGCTCCACATTGGGTATAGAGATTACTTAAATAAAAAGAAAATTAAAAAAATGATAAGATACAGGGTTAGTTAATTCCTAACACCAAACTTAGCAATACATAATTTAATACTATTTTAGGTGTAATTCACATTCTTGAGTTTGGTGATGTTCACATAGTTAAAGCTTGACAAAGTGGATCAATATCTAATTTATATGCACAGAAAGGTGTTTTTATCCTTTCCTACAAAACTTACTGCTTTTCTGATTATTTCCAAAGGGAAAGGGGTAAGGATATATGGATAAAATGTTGATTTTTTTTAAAAAATAAAATGATATTGAATTAAAGGTAGTGACATACTTTTAAACTTTTTTTTTTTTTTTGAATAGGAAATGCTAAGAGATTTAAATCTTGGTGAAATGAAAAGTGGAGTACCAGTGTTGGCAGTGTCCTTGGCATTGGAAGGAAAGGCTAGTCATAGAGAAATGACATCTAAGCTTCTTTCTGACCTGTGTGGGACAGTAATGAGCACAAATGATGTAGAAAAATCATTTGACAAATTATTGAAGGATCTACCTGAATTGGCATTGGATACGCCTAGAGCACCACAGGTTTGTATGATTCTTCTTTTTATTCATTCTCCCCCTCTCCCCACTACACTTCCAATTATAGAAATAATACTTGCTTCTAGGAAACTTTAGTAGATAGAAGAGGACAAAATGACCCATATTTCTTAACATACAAAAATAGCCCTCTGACATTTTAGTGTATTTTTGCTTAGCTGTTTTTCTTTTTCAAATATAGTTTTGGTCATACTATAATTTTATATCCTGCTTTTCCACCCGTGCTTTGTGCAGTTTGTAGGTCTGTTTTTTTTCCTGCCTGTATATTCTTATTATATGTGGTTAAGCTATTGTATGATTTAGGATTTTAAAAATATGTAGATGGTTATAATTGAAGCTTGAATTGGCTTGATTGATGTTTACTTTAAAAATAATTATAAATAAGTCTTTTCCCCTTTGTAGCTTTATGGGGAAATAATTAGAAAATTTATGATTTATGTTTCTGTTTAGATTCTGATGTAATACATTTATTAGATTCAGTACATGCTGTCACTATAATGTGACTTTCTGGTTTGAAATTAAAAACATGTGAAATCATTTCTGTTTACTTGACCAGAGTTTTAAACCAAGGTAGGAGCACTTGGGGTGGCTGAGTGGCTCAGTTGGTTAAGCATCTGACTCTTGCTTGGCTCAAGTTAGGATCTCACGGTTTATGGGATTAAGCCTGCGTCAGGCTCTGCACTGATAGCACACAGCCTGCTTGGGATTCTCTCTGTTTTGCCCTTTCTCTGCCTCTCCCCCACCCCAAATAAGTAAATAAACATTAAAAAATTAAAAAGTTAAGAGCACTTTGTTTAAACACTAACTTAGGAATATAGGTAGATTAATTCCTATATACTGTTTCTTTTCTATGTCAGACATTAGTCTGGTAAGATATTGAGCTATGATTCAAATGTGGACTTTTTTTTCCCTTTTATGCCAGTATTCATACATTAAAAAAATGATGACATAAGTTCATATACAATTTGTGAAAAATAAAGAAAATTCAAAAGGAGGAAAAGCCAGAAATAACCACTGTTAACTGTTAAACATTTTGGTGTTAAATCTCTTTTACTTTCTGTGGGTGCTTATCAATGTATGGTTTTTATAAATCCTTACATTTTTTGTTTTAATAAAAAATGGAGGGGCGCCTGGGTGGCTCAGTTGGTTAAGCCGCCGGCTTCGGCTCAGGTCAGATCTCACGTTTGTGGGTTCGAGCCCCGCGTCCGGCTCTGTGCTGACAGCTAGCTCAGAGCCTGGAGCCTGCTTCTGGTTCTGTGTCTCCTTCTCTCTCTGCCCCTCCTCCTCTCATGCTCTGTCTCTCTCTGTATCAAAAATAAATAAAGCATAAAAAATAGAAAAGAAAAATGGAATTATACTGTATGTGCTATTTTGTAAACTTGATTTTTCTTAAACCATATAAAGTAGTAAATGTATTTCCTAACGACCTCATAATATACCATTGTATGTATCATGTAACCATACCTTTATTGTTGGACACTGAAGTTGTTTCCAATTTTTACAAGAAATAATGTTATGCATAGGAGCGTCTGGTCGGCTATGTGGGTGGAGCATGTGGCACTTGGTCTGGGGGTCGTGGGTTTGAGCCCATATTGGGTATGGAGCCTACTTAAAAAAAAGAAATAACACAATTAATATTTTTACAGATAGAAATTTCTGCAGTGTTTCCTCCATACAATAAATTCCTTTAATCAAAATTTTTGAGAAAACCTAGTCCCATTTCTTTTCCAGAAGAAAGTTTTTACTTGAATTTAGGTCACTGGCTTAACAAGTGTTTTTGATCACGTACTGTGTTAAAGGCAGTGTGCAAGATGTTGGGGGATTCAATAGTGAGTGATGTGTGTCCCCTCCCCCCGCCCCACCCCAGGGGTAGTTGTCTTGAAGGTTAAGATGTGGGAGTGGATGTCAAGTATAACTAGCAGGTGCTAGATAGATATTTGAATCTTCCAACATGTCTTAGGTATTGATTCTGTAATCCAGCTAGTCTTTTTCATTTATGTATTTAGAAATTGTGTCCTATTAAGTTTCATTTTAGATTTTTTTATACAGCTCCCTTTTTTTTCTTATTGTAGTTGGTGGGTCAGTTTATTGCTAGAGCTGTTGGAGATGGAATTTTATGTAATACCTATATTGATAGTTACAAAGGAACTGTAGACTGTGTACAGGCTAGGTAAGTAAATTCATTTTCCTACCTAGAATTTCAAAATTGGGGAAAAGTCTACCCGGGTTTATTGAAATGACATTTGAATTAATCAGACATTGTGGACATCTCTTTGTCATTTGTGTATATTCTCCACTGTTAAAACAAAAAGTTGAGAGATTGTTGACATGATGTCATAGGAAGAAGATAGTACTATACAGTAGAAGTTTGGGATTTTAACTAAGCCATTAGCTACCTTTATGTCAAGCCACTCTTCTCTGGGCTTCAGTTTTCTTATAAAAAGGAAGGGTTGGAGGGTTTAAGGTCCGTTCAGGTTTTCACCTTCTGTAATTAATATTCTAAGAAGTTGGACAGTAATAATAAAGGAGCCCCATTTTCAATTTCATTTTATATTTATCTGCTACAGAAATATTAGGAAATAATGTTTTCATTCTTGTTCTTTGGTATAATTAATTTTAAGCTAAATGTGATATTTGGAAATCATGCTATATGATTTTTTTAAAGCTTCCTGGGAACTTAAATTTAGTCAGTGCCATGTCTTAGATTTGCTCAGGTCTAGATGTTAACTTAAATTTCTAAGACTACCTCAGGCCAGAATGGAATGGTTGCCCTAGTGGGAAGGTGTAGAATTATGTAAACGTTAAGTTTTTTGTGACATGTTTCTACTCAAATGCAGATCAATTATATTGTAATAAGGTTGGATTTTTGTTTACTTAATAGAGTATGAGAATATTAACATGAAAAGCCAACTTTTTCTTTGCTCCCAACTTTTTATTTTAAAAAGTAGTTCTTTAAAAGACCTTTGAATTTTAGGTTGATTTTATGTTACATGAAAGCTTTTAGGTCAACCTGAAGCATTTCCAAGTTGTCAGTGATTATTGTTATTATTTTTGGCAGAGCTGCTCTGGACAAGGCTACTGTGCTTCTGAGTATGTCTAAAGGTGGAAAGCGCAGAGACAGCGTGTGGGGCTCTGGAGGTGGGCAGCAGTCTGTTAACCGCCTTGTTAAAGAGGTAACTACTGGGTATTGTCTTTAACTTAACATGCTTCCTCTGGGGAAGTAAACTATGCCTTCTAGCTGGTATTTTTGTGGATAAAAATTAAGTTCTGTTGGGGCACCTGGGTAGCTCAGTTGGTTAAGTGTCCGACTTCGACTCAGGTCATGATCTCATGGTTCGTGGGTTCGAGCCACTCAGGTCATGATCTCACGGTTCGTGGGTTCGAGCCCTGCATCAGGCTCTGCTGACAGCTCAGAGCCTGGAGCCTGTTTCAGATTCTGTGTCTCTCTCTCTCTCTGACCCTTCCCTGCTCATGCTGTCTCTCTCTGTCTCTCAAAAATAAATTAAAAACAGGAAAAAACATTAAAAAAAAGTTAAGTTCTGTCTTAAAGCTATAAATGGAAAATTGCATAACCTTTGTGTATTTGGCTTTATTCCTGGTGCTATAAATTATACAATAATTATATAATTATTATTAAATTGTTATGGTTTTCTTGACTAAAAAATAAGACTGTTAATAAGTTACAAGGGCTTTCATAAGAAGGCTGTATTTGAACCTGAAAGAAATGCCTGAAGTCTTTTCTTCTATTAGTATTTAAAGTTTTTCAAATATTGTCAAAATAAGACTATTTTGTAGTTATTCAATAAATTTAAAAAATTTTATAGAGAAAGAGTGTGAGACAGGGAGAAGGGCAGAGGGGCAGGAGGAGAGAAAGAATCTTAAGCAGGATTTCTGTTCATTGTAGAACCCGATACAGGGCTCGATCCCATGACACTTGGATCGCAACCTGAGCTGAAATCGAGAGTCGGACATACATCCGACTGAGCTATTCCAGCACCCCAGGAACTACATTTTTATATGAGCAATTTGAATCTGGATACTTTCAGATCATAAGTTAGGAATTATGAACACTAGAGTAGATCAGAGTGGTAGATTTTTGTAAGGAAGTGCACTACCCGTGTGCATGCTTTAAAAGTGACTGATTTCATGAAAATGCCAGATTTATTCTCTCTGGATTTTTTTTCTGGCAGTAATGTGCTATAACAAGAAATCAGAAAAATGTTTAACCTTATTTGCAGATTCTTAAGAAAATTAGAAGTCTTATAGTTCATGTGCTTCTGATTTTTGAGTATAATCTTTTCATGTGACTGTAGTTTTGATATTTAATACATCTTTTGATGATATGTGTCCCTAGTTTGAGGGTTAAGGAGCTTAACTTATAGATTCTTGACTAGTTTGCTTTTTTATATCTTAGGGTAAATAAGTTGGTGTTTGTAATGTCATGATTATAATATCTGCTTTCAAAAAAAATTTCATGTGGTTAGGAAGATTGAGGTATAAAAACAGTTAAGATAACTGGGTATTTTGGCAAGAAAATGATATAAAATGCATCTCGATGGGAAAGAAAGAAGTAAAACTATTTATATTCCCAGATGACATGATCTTTATATAGAAAATCTGAATACACAAAAATCTCCCAAACTGTCAACCAATAAATGAATTCCACAAGATTATAGGATGTAAAATTAATATACAGTATTCAATTCTACTTCTGAACACTAGCAACGAATGATATGAAATGAGGAAAACAATTGCATTTATATTAGAATAAAAAATATTAAAATACTTATGACTAAAATTAACAAAAGAAGTGCAACTCTTACACACCCAAAACTGCAAGACATTGTTGAAATAAATTAAAACCTAAAATAGTAAAGCTCTATTATCATCACTCATTTTTTTTGGCTTCCAGTGACTATTAAGGTCATCTTGATGAAAGTGAAAGTTTGTGACACTCTAAAAATGTTTTGAGACTTTCAGTCAGTGCCCTCTAGTGGTCTTTAAAATTCTTGTTTTACAGTGAGCATTGAAGCATTATGGTCACGAAGCCAAGTACATCTTAAGTCTACTCATAGATGTCAGTGATTATTAAGGCACACTGAAGCACTGCATTTTCTTCATAATTATCAGCCATGTAACAATTGGGGATTTACTTTTAGAAAGTAAGAAAAAAATTGCTATGATAGTGTTGTGTCAAGTCTATATGTTCTTACACAGCTGTTTGTGACCTGCTATTTGAGAGTAAGTAAATCCTATAGGCAAAAAGCAGTTTAAGAAAACATTAGGAATTCTAACACATCTCAATTTTTAAATTTAATAGATTGATATGCTGCTGAAAGAGTATTTACTCTCTGGAGATATATCTGAAGCTGAACATTGCCTTAAGGAACTGGAAGTACCTCATTTTCACCATGAGCTTGTATATGAAGTAAGATTACTTTGATATTCTAACAAGTTATTACTATTTTGGCACCACAGCGACTTAATGCTTCTTTAATAGCATACATCTTTTTTATTCTTTAAAAAAATTTTTAATGTTAAGGGAGAAAGTTGTTTTTGAAATATCATAATGATTATAATTATATATTGGTCAAAAGGGATCTGATACATTTTAGGAGCAGCTTCTTATATAAATTTAAATGACCAAAAATTCATTCATTTATTCATTCATTCAATTTTTAGGCCATTGTAATGGTTTTAGAGTCAACTGGAGAAAATACATTTAAGATGATTTTGAATTTATTAAAATCTCTTTGGAAATCTTCTAC
>NC_043701.1:167900605-167903376 GCF_006229205.1 Suricata suricatta
TTTGTAAAAGAGTTTTAAAATTAGGTACTGTAAAAGACCTAAAATGCTTTGTACAAGATTAGAATGTATTATCAAATTCAGTTTTTAATAAACATGTAAAGATTTTCTGAATATGAGTTGCATTTAGTCACTTGTGCCTAAGAATTTTACCCATAAGACTGATAGGAATGGTGAACAGTAATTTACAGTCCTAAAAACTTGGGTAAAATAAAAAACCCGTAAAATTTGGGTTCAAAGGTTTTTAATTGCTGATGTTCAATACAAACCAGAGTGTCTAAATTCACAATACAAGTTTCATTAGTCTCGGGTCTTTTCATATTATTTACAAGCACTACCAGTTTTATTAACACACTGTTTTCAGCATACAGATGCAAATATTTTCTAGCTACTGTTAATACTAACGGAGGGTATTCAAGTGCTAAGTTATCATTCAGTGAGTCACTTGGTGGTGTTCCTTTTCTGCCATTTCTTGTTGGCGAATCGTATCCTGGGCTGCTTGCTGCATTTTCTCCAATTTTTCCAGAGTCAGAGATTTTAAGGGTAAAAGTTTGGGTTTACACAGCACCATTGTGGTTATATCTTCCACAGACAACTGCCCTAAGTTTAAAAAGAAATAATTTAAGATGACCCAGTCGATTGGTAGTTTGGATTTGCAGCTAGAATGAAGACTTAATCTACTATCAATGAAAATCTCTTGTTTTCACAATTCAAATATATCAACATTTAATACTAGGAAGTTCATAAGGACAACATTTTGAACTTTGTACCTAAAATTCCAAGCCACCTATGAGATGCATAGCATTTTGTGACATGTTTAATGTACAAAAAGATTCAGGATAAATACACAGTGCATAAAAACACTATAGTAAAAGAATGGTATTAACATGAATATTAACTAATGAATGTTTAACTTAAACTGTCAGCTTTTCTTAATGATTGCTTGACTTAGGCTTCTTTTTCCCATTTTCAGACCGTATTTAACATTATGGTGAATTACAGTACAGTTTTTTTTCATTGAAAATTTCATATTATAACCTGCAAATTTGAGTATAACAGGAGTCCTAGGTTTAACAATGCTTCATTTGTCATTCTTTTACTGGGGAAAAAAAAAACAGTGGATGAGTTCTTTATAACCTACTTGTAAAAGAACCATAGTAAAAGTGGATGGTAAATGTGGCATACAAGACACAAAATAGTTACAGATGTCTAGCTTCTGAGCCTGCTATGTGCTATGCCTACTACTTTTTGGGTACCTATAATATTTTGTGACTTTAAGTATTTGTGATTTAGATACCTTGTTTTGGAAGAACTTCCCGGAACATTGACTTCACTTCTGCCATATCTGAATGGTTGAATACAGCTAAGTTTTTTCCTTCAATGAGAAATCAATGGTTAATATTCAGTAATGAATTTCCAAAACATATTGCTTGATCTATTTCCATTGTACTTTAGGAAATCACAATTCCTAAGAAAAAAATGAATTACCTATCCTTGCATAATTTTTCTATGGGCCTTTTCATTGACACAAGGTTGAGCGAGTTAACATAAGGATCTAGAGCTTGTCAATGTTCTTTATTCAGTGGGGGTGGTAACTTGGAAGGCTACATGTTCTACATTTTTTCCCCATGTAGTGAAAAATTGGTAGCGCTTCGTTTTTTTGGCATAATTACCTAATAGATACCAGCTGAGGAAAACCAAAAGCATTTTTGTGCAGCCATTTGGTTCACTGATACCATCTCCCTGAAGGTGGATGAGGTAAAAAATATTGCGAAGTGGGGGTAAGGCAGGTAGTTAAGAAAAAGAGGAGGTAGTAGGTAAGTATTTCCTAACATTCCCACTTCTCAACAGTTAACAGCTGGCTTCTACTTTAATCCCTTTGCTGTAATGACAAAAAGCATCCTAAGGAACAGTTACTGGCTATACATCTGCAGTTTGTAAGACAACACAAAACAGGTGAAACTGGCTCTTGAAGAACAGAAGTGAGGTATGTTTTCAGTTTACTACTTTCAATTAATACAGAGATGCTGTATTCCAAAGTGCCAGCAAATACCTTTACCTTGAGTATTTTGTTAAGAACATACCAGCGTATATACCATCTCTGGCCGATGGCATTTGTTTCCAGTGTTACATTCCAGATTACTGCTATGTTGTTTGTATAGTCAAGTGTTCTGGATTGTAATTTGTAGCATGATCCTTTTACAAACGCAGATGCTTCTCTAGACAGTCCTACCCATTTTGTGATATTTCACCATACTGACGCAACCTTACCATGTGCCTTTCACAACATCATCACAGACGAAAGATTTATTATTTATAAAGTGGTGATGCTGGCGTGGTGCTTGCCTTTACCGCCCACTGCAAATTAGTTATAATCAAGTGAGGCTGCTTCTGATCTCAGTTATTCCCACTCTACTACGACATGACAAAGCTTCCTATTCCATCTACCAAGCCTCTCTTTTCTCATTCAAATTCCTGTTCTGCTCACCTATGACCCAGCAATAGCACTGCTGGGGATCTACCCAAGAGATACAGAAGTGCTGATACATAGGGGCACATGTACCCCAATGTTCATAGCGGCACTTTCTACAATAGCCAAGTCATGGAAGTAGCCTAAATGCCCATCACCTGATGAGTGGATCAAGAAGATGTGGTATATATACACAATGAAGTACTACATGGCAATGAGAAAGAATGAAATCTGGCCATTTGTAGCAAAATGGATGGACCTAGAGGAAGTCATGCTAAGTGAAATAAGTCAGGCAGAGAAGATA